>NC_045553.1:4887132-4892132 GCF_009769535.1 Thamnophis elegans
ATAGAGTAGAGTAGAGTAGAATAGGAGTTAGAGTTGAATAGAATAGAATAGGAATTAAGAGTTGAATAGAATAGAATGGAATGGAATGGAATGAATGGAATAGGAGTTAGAGTTGAATAGAATAGAATAGAATAGGAATAGAATAGGAATAGAATAGGAATAGAATAGGAATAGAATAGGAATCGAATAGGAATAGGTTGGAGTAGAACTAAGAATTCGAATAGAATAGAATAGGAATAGGAATAGGAATAGGAATAGGAATAGGAATAGGAATAGGACATAGGAGTAGAATAGGAATAGAGTAGAATAGGAGTTAGAATTGAATAGAATAGAATAGAATAGGAATAAAATAGGAATAGGAATAGAATAGAATAGAATAGGAATAGGAATAGGAATAGGAATAGGAATAGGAATAGGAATAGGAATAGGAATAGGAATAGGAGTAGAGTAGAATAGAATAGAATAGATTAGAATAGAATAGAGTAGAATAGGAGTTAGAGTTGAATAGAATAGAATAGAATAGAATAGGAATTAAGAGTTGAATAGAATAGAATGGAATGGAATGGAATGAATGGAATAGGAGTTAGTTGAATAGAATAGAATAGAATAGGAGTTAGAGTTGAATAGAATAGAATGGAATAGAATAGAATAGAATAGGAGTTAGAGTTAAATAGGATAGGATAATTCACACTAATGAATTAAACTAATTGTCTCCTGCAAACTCTACTCCCCTTTCGCTCCTCTTTTATTCCCTCTGGGAGGGGCCATTCACCATCCACCTGTGCCTTTACTCTTGAGTCGGCCCTTATTCCTTAGCTGTTCCCTTCTCCTGGCAACGCTGCACATGCACCCATCAGGAACAGGCTCCAGCCCCACTGATCTCCAACTCCAAAGGCAGTTGATAACCGTCGGACGGCCGTGGCCCCCTCTCTGCCTCTGACACAGAGCCCTCGTCAGAGCCTTCCCCAGACTCCAGGACCGGTCCCATCTTCCTCCCCAACCTCCCCACTGTCTGACTCTGCCGCCAGCTCCACTGGACGCTGGTGGGCCACACCAGTGGCTTTGAGAACTTCCCAGCAGGGCCTTCCGATCCAAGGTGCTGCCCAGCTCTCATAAGAAAGCGTAATAAAATAAAATAAAACAATTTCCCAGTGGGAGTTCTTTGGGGCTGAAGAGCCGTACTCATCAGCTAGAGTACAGAGGTGTTTTCTTTTTCCTTTTTTTAATGAAGTTGTCATCTTCTCCCAGCATATCACTCTTCCCAGAGCAGGGGAGGGAGAGAGGAAAAGAGATTAGATCTACTCAGGACATTCTTCCCTGAAAGACAGGCCTAGGCATGAGAGCTTTGATTCATATCAGCCCCAAAATGATGCAATGCACCATTGGAAGGGAAACAGAGGACGTGATTTGACTGACCAAGAGAATTTGCATCCCGTCACAATACTTTCATGAAATTTTTACAAAGGTATACACCAGGGCTCGGCTGCTGCCGGCATTACTGCCATTTTGCAACCCGCGTGCAGTGCACACGCACACAGTTCTGTGGAAATTGTTTTGCGCGCGGATGCAGAACAATTCACAGTGAATAAAAGGAAGGAGAATGGAATAGAGTAGAGTAGAGTAGAACAGAACAGAGTAGAACAGAATAGAATAGATTGATCTATAAGAATAGAAGAATAGAATTAGAATAGAAATTAATAATAGAATAGAACAGAACAGAACAAGGAAAAAGGGAAGGAGAATGGAATAAAGTAGAGAAAAGTAGAGTAGAATAGAACAGAATAGACTAGAATAGAATAGATTGATCTATAAGAATAGAATAGAAGAATAGAATAGAAATTAATAATAGAATAGAACAGAACAGAACAAGGAAAAAAGGAAGGAGAATGGAGTAGAGTAGAGTAGAGTAGAGTAGAGTAGAGTAGAATAGAATAGAATAGAATAGAATAGAATAGATTGATCTATTAGAATAGAAGAATAGAATAGAAATTAATAATAGAACAGAACAGAACAGAACAGAACAAGGAAAAAGGAAGGAGAATGGAGTAGAGTAGAGTAGAGTAGAGTAAAATAGAATAGAATAGAATAGATTGATCTATAAGAATAGAATAGAACAATAGAATTAGAATAGAAATTAATAATAGAATAGAACAGAACAAGGAAAAAAGGAAGGATAATGGAATAGAATAGAGTAGTAGAGTAGAGTAGAGTAGAGTAGAGTAGAGTAGAGTAGAGTAGAGTAGAGTAGAGTAGAGTAGAGTAGAGTAGAGTAGAATTCTTTATTGGCCAAGTGTGATTGGACACACAAGGAATTTGTCTTCGGTGCATATTGCTCTCAGTGTACATAAAAACTATAAGTAATAAATCATGCTCATGAGTCATCATAAAAATACATTCCTCATAAGATACAAAACTTAGTGATTGTCATAGGATACTAAATAAACAATCCACAAAAATCTTACTAGGAAGCTGAATAAAACAATATAAATCGTAAAGATACAAGCAACGAAGTTATAGTTGTAAGTAGAAAAGGGGATAGGCAATAGGAAGGATGAGAAGAATAATAGTAAGACAGTCTTACTAAATAGTTTGACGGTGCTGTGGGGATTAGTCGTTTAGCACAGTGACGGCAGGGGGTGGAAACTGTCCTTGTGTCTAGTTGTTCTGTTGTGCAGTGCCCTATAGCATCGTTTTTGAGGGTATAAATTAAAACAATTGATGTCCAGGATGTGAGGGGTCTGTAGATGAATGTTTTTGTGTCATAGTGTGGGATTTTCAGTCTGGCTTGCCGCCAGAAGCTCCACTGCTCCATCACTGGAGATTTTCAAGAAGAGACTGGACAGTCATTTGTCCGGAATGCTATAGGGCAGGGGTCTCCAAACTTGGGAACTTTAAGACCTGGCTACCTGAGAGACCGCCTCCTGCCACTTACCTCCCAACAACCAACAAGATCACACAGGTTGGGCCTCCTCCTGGTGCCATCAACCGGACAATGCCGGCTGGTGACTCCCCGGGGGAGGGCTTTCTCTGTTGCTGCGCCAGCCCTGTGGAACGATCTACATGCAGAGATCCGGATCCTTACCACTCTCCCGGCCTTCCGTAAAGCCGTCAAGACCTGGCTGTTCCGGCAGGCCTGGGGCTGTTGATTGATATCCAGCCCCGCTTAGATGGAATTTTATGTGATGTGAATTTTAATATTGCATTTTTTTATTTTTTATTTCTATTTTTTAAATTTAAATGTTTCTTGTCTGTTGTGAGCCGCCCAGAGTCCCTGTGGGAGTGGGCGGCATACAAATTCTAATAAACTTGAAACTTGTGGACTTCAACTCCAGAATTCTGGGAGTTGAAGTCCACCAGTCTTAAAGTTCCCAAGTTTGGAGACCCTTTCTATAGGGTCTTTGGCTTGAGCAGAGGGTTAGACTAGAAGACCTTCAAGGACTCTTTGTTATTCTGCATTCAGATGCTTCACCCCACTTTCCCCTGCCTTGCAACAACCCTTATACACAACGGTGCGTTTTCGCCACCAACGGCGTTTGATGTGTCAATGGCTCCAGCGAGCAGAACTAATCGGAACAGATGAGGTGCCATTTTCATGCATGAAACTCAGCTTGTTCTTCAGGACAATTAGGCCAGAGGCAATCTCAGGAGATAACAGTCTGTGCAGGAGACAGTGGAGGTTGGGATCAGAGGACAGGGCTGAAATAATGCCATTCTATGAAGCCTTAGTTAGATCACGCCTAAAGTACTGCACCCAGTTTTGATCACCACACTATAAAAAAGATGTTGAGACTATAAACCAAGATGATTAGGGGACTGCAACAGAGGTGGGTTCCTACCAGTTCGCACCTATTCGGTAGAACCGGTTCGTCAAATCTACCAAACCGGGTAGAAGAGGTTCCACCAGTGGACCCGGAAAGCAGGCCACACCTACAGAAGAGGTTCCAAACATTTTTTGAAACCCACCACTGGTCCTTGGATATGATTATTCTACACTATCATGCTCATATTTATAAAACTCAGTGCCTCTGTGAAAGGTAAGGATGACTACTGCGTTTGTGGTACAATCAGAACATTGCGTGTGTTGAAGTTGTTTTAACGCAAACCAAAGATGCCTTTAAAAAAACAAGTTTACATCATATTCTTATGCATGCCAGTGCTTTGTGTGAGGTAATTTAAGGTGGTTCTGACAAGTGTCGTCGGCATCTTCGTATCCGGTCACATGGGCAGCAAGCCACTCCCATCCGGTCACATGGGTGGCAAGCCACTCCCACAAAGGAGGCCACACCCACAGAGTAGGTTCGAACAATTTTTGAAACCCACCACTGGACTGGAGGCTAAATCATACAATCAATGGTTGCAGGAACTGGGCATGGCTAGTCTAGTGAAGAGAAGGACCAGGGGAGACAGGAGAGCATCTTCCAATATTTGAGGGGCTGCTACAGAGAGGAAGGGGTCAAGCTATTATCCAAGGCACCCGAAGGCCAGACAAGGAACAATGAATGGAAACTCAACAAGGAGAGATTCAACCTGGAAATAAGGAGGAATTTCCTGACAGTGAGAACCATCAACCCATGGAACAGAAGTTGTGGGAGCTTCATCACTGGAGGCTTTCAAGAAGAGACTGGGACGCCATCTGTCGGAAATGGTGTAGGGTCTCCTGCTTGGGTGGTGGGTGGGTCGACTAGATGACCTACAAGGTCCCTTCCAACACTATTATTGTAGGTTCTATGTTCGAACTTCAGCCACCAAGACAAAGGTGGCCTCTCTTGTTTTGCTGCGATAACGTTTGTGCCGGTTGAGGAAGACGTGGCAATATTTTTCCAAATTAATCCAAATTGTCTCTCCGCTCACAGCCCAGTCTAAATATTCTTATCACTGTCATTTCCTTCAGGGGAGAAAAATCTGGAGGGGAGACACCCCGAATCGCAACAACTTAATCTTGGGAGCATCGCCCGTTTTGTCATTCAGTTATTCCACATCTCATTTCTTGTGGGCTGTAG
>NC_045553.1:4897132-5067132 GCF_009769535.1 Thamnophis elegans
AAATGGGCACAGATGGGAAACGGTTTGGGGCAGTGAGAGCAAAACAGGTTCGCGAGCCTGTCGGAAGCAAGTAAGACTCGTCATAACTAATTATTTCTTCTTAATTGTCAGGGAAAGCCTGGACTAATGAAACACAGCTGCACAGTAACATTTAGTTTTGCAAAGAAAAAAGAACAAATAAACTTCGAGACTGAATGTATCGCCCTTTTCTTTCATAAAGCACAGGCTGTTAATTATCTAAATACAGGCCCCTCTGAGCTGGCTGAATGAAGATTAATTAGTTTTTGAAATAATCGCTACATTGATGCTGGGAGGAAAAAAAGGGGGCTGGACTTTAGAATAATGGCTAAAAATTAGCCCCCTTATTATTATTTTTTCTTTGTTTCCCTTTGTAGAAGTCCAGATGAAATGTGTCTCCGTTGCGTTGGCAGGGAAAAAAGAAGCCATTAATCAGCCAGGCAGATGGTCCTTCTTGAAGTCAGAAACTCAGGGGAGAGGAGGACAACATTTTGCTCGTGAAAAGAAGCAGTTGATTCCTTCTGCTTGAACACGCTCCAGATTTGATGCTTGAAAGTCTGTACAGAGTATTGATGAAGTCTGAGAAGCAGGTTCAAATTTTAGACGTGCTAGAGAAATTCTCTGAACTTAAGTGTGGAATAGGTGGAGGAGGAATCATAGAATCATAGGGCTGGAAGGGACCTTGGAGGTCTTCTAGTCCAACCCCCTGTTCAGGCAGGAAGCCCTAAACCATTTCAGACAAATGGTTATCCAACATCTTTCCACCCTTCTTGTTCTACCTTCAGGTGCTTTGGAGAATAGATTGACTCCCTCTTCTTTGGGGCAGCCCCTGAGATATCGGAAGACTGCTATCCTGTCTCCCCTAGTCCTTCTTTTCATTAAACTAGACCTACCCAGTTCCTGCAACCGTTCTTCATATGTTTTAGTCTCCAGTCCCCTAATCATCTTTGTTGCTCTTCTCTGCACCCTTTCTAGAGTCTCCACATCTTGAGACTCTAGAAAGTCTCAAGAAAGTGTCTCAACTTTCTTGAGTCAAAAGTCGAAAGTTGAAAGTCTCTCAACTTAAAGTTGAATAGAAGGAGAGGGAACCATAGAACTGAAAGACTGGAGGGGAGATTGGGGGTCTTCCAATCCAACCTTCTGCTCAAGCAGGAGACCCTGTACCATTTCAGACAAATGGTTCTCCAATGTCTTCTTCAAAACCTCCGGTGTTGGATCACCCACAATTTCTGGAGGTGAGTCGTTCCATGGAAGAATGGTTCTCCCAAATTTCCAAATCTTTCAGGAGAACAAGAAATGAAAGGATAAGGTTTCCTTGCCCTGTCCTTGAGTGGGTTGCTTAAGAGGGAGATTTTTTGTCTAGTTGCCATTTGGTAACTTTTAATTCTTGATTTAATTGTCTTATAAGCATTGCAGGCCAACCCTACTTCAAACTCTAGTAAACCAGCTGTGCAACTTCTGGAAAAATAGGGCTGGATTTTTGAGGGCTCCATCCATTGCCATTTTTGTCTTTTCTCATTCAGATTAGCAGAGGGCCTCTTGAAGAAGAAGAAAAAGCTTTCTGCTTTTATTAAACGCAAAACTCCTCAACGGAGCCCAGCTGGGTGTAAAACAGTGATAAGGGAATCAACTCTTTCAGTATATCTATATTTTATTCAACTCAGCTTGAGAGGGAGATCCTATCTCGGTTTGAGATATCAGCCAACTGGTCTCTGTAAACTGTAACTTGAATCAAAGCCAGTTTAGCAGGAAAGGAAATAATGAGATCTTCTTGAAGTTAACTAGACGGCCTGCAGAAATAGAGATGTAAAAAGTTGCGGTAAGCATAGAATTTTGCCTGGGTTGGCAAAATTTCTTTGCTTATCTGAATCAAGTCCCGGAAAATGTCAAGGTTGACCATTGGAGTTGAACCACAAAAAAAGTTTTTAAAAACTCCATTGTCAATCGAAGTCGCAGACTGCAGCAGGTTAAAATGGGTTTCGACCAGCGTTACATGCCACCTTAACTGGTGTTGTTAGCTTAATTGCACTGTGTGACTCCCAAGTAAATTACTTGGGGTGAAATTAACTTGCCCCGATTAACATATTGTGCAAGAGATGAGGGATGCATGGGGCTTGGGACTCAGTTCCCCCCAAATGCTTCTGGGCACACTTCTACAATTCTTTAAAGCAGCTGTATCTTCTTTTGTGGGGGGGGGAACTGCCCACCGTAGCAATCAGATAATCCTGGATAAAGACATGGCTGCTTTAAAGAGTTGCAGAGAAATGCTGTCCTGGTGTCTCAAATTACCCTTGGAGGAATGGAATCCAAACTGCAGCCTGTAATCAATCTATCTATCTATCTATCTATCTATCTATCTATCTATCTATCTATCTATCTATCTATCATCTATCTATCTATCTATCTATCTATCTATCTACCTATCTATCTATCTATCTATTTTCTGAGGTTTTCGCGGGTGTTAGTATGTAGGTCTTTGGTTATTCGGGTTTTCTCCTGCGTAAAATTGGAAGTGTCTTGGCGATGTTTTGACGAAGTCTCATTCGTCATCTTCAGGCTTGTTTGCTCGGCTTGGTGCTTCCAGGAGCAATGTGAGATCTCGGTTGTTTCTTCCTTTTAACTGCCAGTGGGGGTTTGAGTTGATTGGGTGCGAGCTTGGCTGTGTTCTGATTGGGTGGAGGTGTGTTCTGATTGGTTGGTGGTTTGTGTTTCATGTAAGGATAGGAGGGGCTTAAAATGGCTAATGGTGCAGTTGCGGTCTGGCTTCTGGTCCTTGATCGTGCCTCATCATCAGTGTGGGTTTTTGCCACGAAGAAAGCAGACAAAAACCCACACTGACACACACACACACACACACACACACACAAATGGCTATCTGTGTGTGTGTGTGTTCCAGCATAACTCTGGAGTGCCTTGAGCAATTTCAACCAAACTTGGTACACAGATGACTTACTCTCTGAAACAATTACTGTGGGGGTAAAACATCCCCAATACCACTCGGTGTCTGTGTCTGTGTGTTCCAGCATAACTCTGGAAAGCCTGGGCTGCCAAAATGAAAAGGAATGAATTATATCACAATATATCTATAGGGTCAAATCACAGTACATTTGACAGTGATAGTGTGCATTTTGAATTCAAGTTCATGTGTTTGTGTGTGTGTGTTTGTGTGCATGTGTCTGTCTGTCTGTCTGTTTCAGCATTAGTTTGACTTGATACTATAGATATGATTCATTCCTTTGCCTATCAAATATAGGATTAGCATAAATAAATGCCAGGGCAATGCCACGTTATCAGCTAGTAAATACATAAAAATGAATAAAAATGCATTACTACTCTTATAATCTTTCCCATTTCCTAATCTTCTTATATTTTTGTTGCTTCTATCTTACGATGCATATTGTTTGATTTAGTATCCTGGCACAATTGATGTTGATTACTTATTTAGCATTCTGCGGCTGTCACTAGGTGTTGTATCTTGTGAGTGCATTTTTACGAAGACTTACGATCATGATTTATTACTGGTTGCTTGTATGCACACTGAGAGCTTATGTACGGGAGACAAAATTCCTTGTGTGTCCGATCACACTTGGCCAATAAAAGAATTCTATTCCCTAGCACCCATGAAAGGAAGATTAGAAACCCTTTTGGATTATATATAAAGGTTAATAATAATAATTAAAAAAAGAATTAAGTTAGATTTAGTTAAGTCTTGATTACTAGGGGGAAAATGATATGATGCAGGATATAATCAAATAAAGGAGGGATAATGATAACAACATGTATGTATGTATGTATGTATGTATGTATGTATGTATGTATGTGTACAATATAAGGAAATGAGATGTAAATTGTAGACAATGATTTGGAAAGAAGGATAGAAAACTTTGTTATTAAATATTATGGAGGTTTAGCTAGAATAGGATATAAGGATTTAGTGTCATTGGAGGATTTTAGAAATAGTAAATGAAATGCCAGTATGTGGTTATGTATTAAATCTTGGTATATTTTATGATGAAGGATGTTTAAACAACTATAGTCAAATGAAAATGGAGGTATGATGACGGTAACATATATAAATATCTGAGTTAAAATACTTGAGTGAATATGAATTATGCTTGATGACTGTGAAAGAGATGCACGAAAGTCTTTTGTAACCAACTGATACACTTTCTACAGTATGTAAGAAAGAAAGATTTTATGTGTTGTGTTTTGAAAATAAAAAAACTTAAAAAAAAAAAAGAATTCTACTCCACACAAAACACTTCAAAAATAGTGATAAAATGGAAATAGAAAAGAATGCAGAATAAAGTACAAGGCACAAACATTATTTCTGGTTAGGGAAATTTTGCTTTTAATTTCCTCAGGCCCCCAACTGTAAATATTACACATATGTATAAGTGTATTTTTGACTAACAGCCTTTCATTGAGTGTGTGCTCAAAGTTACAGTGGCACTGAAAAATGCGACGCATGACCAGTCCTCAAACTTATGACCATGGCAGCAACCCCACAGTCACATGATCAAAATTCAGGTGCTTGATATTTATGACGAAAATTGCTAGCAAAATCAATGGGGAAGCTGGCTCCGTTGAACGACCGTATGATTCTCTTAACAAGTGCAGTGATTTGCTTAACGGCCACGGGAAAAAAAGGCCAACATTTTTTTAAAAAAAAAAAAAAACCTGGCACAATTCACATCACAACTGCCCTGCTTTGCAATTGTGGACGTTAAGTTGAGGGCTGTATGTCAACGGAGCTGCTGAATCTCATTTGATTTTAATAAAGGAGACCGTTTGTTTCGCGAATGTCTTCCAAACGTGGGAAATTTCAATACAAAACAGGCAGAGCAGAGCTTTGATTTCACTTGGATCGAAATTCTGCCTTTCAGAATCAACTGACTTCCCTTCAGCAGCTGCAACCTTGTTGGAAGCTAATTGAATTCCATCCGGTTGCATGAAATCGAATTTCATTTTTCCCCTCGGTTTGACCCACTGTTCCCTTTTAATCCAATCTGGCTTCTGACGTGCCCCTATAAGTAAAAAGCTAGCGGGTATCTTAGATCTCCCCCTGGCCACCAAGCAGCCTCTAAACAAGCTAGCATTTATCCTTAATGATAGGATGGGCTAGCAATGCTACCTTTTAAAGCTTTCTAGAATCCAGAGGATGAAATTCAGTAAGCGTGACCTCGCCACAGCTGTTTTAATTCTTTCTTCCTGCCATCCCATTAGCTGCGAGGTTGGAATGGGACTGGACACCCCCCTCCCCCTTAAAGCTTTCTGAAATTTATTGTCTTTGCTTAGCTGCGCAGGCCTCTGCAGAGGTCACACCATCACTGATATACAAATTTTGTTTAAATAAAGTTTAAATTTCATGCACTGGATTTCCGGAAGCTTAAAAGGAAGGTTGCACGTCAGCTACGCAAGGGCCATGCATGCTGAATTTTATCCACTGAGATAGATAGATAGATAGATAGATAGATAGATAGATAGATAGATAGATAGATAGATAGACAGACAGACAGACAGACAGACAGACAGACAGACAGAGTTGGTAGATGATAGATAGGTAGGTAGGTAGGTAGGTAGGTAGGTAGGTAGGTAGGTAGGTAGGTAGATAGATAGATAGATAGATAGATAGATAGATAGATAGATAGATAGATAGATAGATAGATAGATAGATAGATAGATAGATAGATAGATAGGACAGAGATGAATAGAGGTAAGATAGATACAGATAGGTATAGTTGAGAGAGATGGAGATAGATGATGGATGGATGGATGGATAGATGGACAGACAGATGGACATATAATTGGAGAGAGAGATAAATAGAAATAGGATATGTAGATACATATAGGTACAGATGAGAGAGATAGAAATAAATAGATAAATTGGAGAGAGAGATGAATAGAGGTAGGATAGATACAGATAGAGATGAGAGAGATGGAGATAGATGATAGATGGATGGATGGGACAGACAGACAGATAATTGGTGAGAGAGAGATGAATAGAGATAGATATAGATAGATAGATAGATAGATAGATAGATAGATAGATAGATAGATAGATAGATAGATAATAACAGAGAGCTGAATAGAGATAGTAGATAATGATAGTAAGAGATGAGAGAGAGAGATGGAGAGATATACATAGATGTACATAAAATATGTGGATAACACTATATGAGAGTAATATATTAAATTAAGATAAAACCATAACAAAATCACCATATTGCAATGTGACAGATGATATAATTCAATGTATGAAATTCAGCATGTATGACAATCCCACTATTATTTTAACCCTTCCTTCTTTCTTTCCTTCCTTTTCAATATAATACAATAGCAGAGTTGCAAGGGACCTTGGAGGTCTTCTAGTCCAACCCCCTGCCTAGGCAGGAAACCCTATACCGTTTCAGACAAATGGCTATCCAACATCTTAAAGACTTCCAGTGTTGGGGCATTCATAACTTCTGGAGGCAAGCTGTTCCACTGATTCATTATTCACACTGCCAGGAAATTTCTCCTTAGTTCTAAGTTGCTTCTCTCTTTGATTAGTTTCCACCCATTGCTTCTTGTTCTCAGGTGCTTTGGAGAATAGCTTGACTCCCTCTTCTTTGGGGCAGCCCCCAAGATATTGGAACACTGCTATCCTCTCTCCCCTAATCCTTCTTTTCATTAACCTAGACATATCCAGTTCCTGCAACCGTTCTTCATATGTTTTAGTCTCCAGTCCCCTAATCCTCTTTGTTGCTCTTCTCTGCACTCTTTCTAGAGTCTCCACATCTTTTCTACATCGTGGTGACCAAAACTGGATGCAGTATTCCAAGTGTGGCCTTACCAAGGTATTATAAAGTGGTATAAACACTTCACGTGATCTTTATTCTATCCCTCTGTTTATGCAGCCTAGAACTGTGTTGGCTTTTTTGGCAGCTGCTGCACACGGCTGGCTCATATTTAAATGGTTGTCCACTAGGACTCCAAGATCCCTCTCACAGTTACTACTATTGACCAAGGTACCACCTATACTGTGCCTGTGCATTTCTTTTTTCTTGTCTAAATGTAGAACCTTACTCTTTTCACCATTGAATATCATTTTATTAGATAGTGCCCAATGTTCAAGTTTGTCAAGATCCTTCTGTATCTTCAGGCTGTCTTCTGGAGTGTTGGCTATTCCTGCCAGCTTGGTGTCATCTGCAAATTTGATGAGTTCCCCATTTATTCCCTCATCCAAATCATTGATGAAGATGTTGAAGAGTACTGGGCCTAAAACAGAGCCTTGGGGTACTCCACTGCATACTTCCCTCCATGTAGATGCAGTTCCATTGAGGACTACACATTGAGTAGGGTTGGTCAGCCAGTTACGAATCCATCTGGTGGTGATGCTGTCTAACCCACATTCTTCTACTTTATCTATAGTAGGTTATGGTCTACCTTATCAAATGCCTTACTGAAGTCCAAGTAAACTATATCAACGGCATTCCTCTGGTCCACTAATTTTGTCACTTTGTCAAAGAACGCAATAAGATTAGTCTGGCATGATCTGTTTTTGACAAACCCATGTTGGCTTTTGGCTATTACTTTGTTTACTTCTAGGTATTTGCTAATTTGTTGCTTGACTATCTTTTCCAGAATCTTTCCTGGTATTGAGGTCAGGCTGATAGGTCTATAGTTTCCTGGATCTATTTCCCCCCCTCACTTTTTTGAAGATGGGAACCGCATCAGCTCTTTTCCAGTCCTCTGGCAGTTCCCCGGTGCTCCAGGATCTCTGAAAGATATAATTCAGTGGTTCTGAGATCTCGTCTTCCTTCAGAACCCTGGGGTGTAACCCATTCATTATGCTATGGTTTAAGATGGACTCACAACCAACCTTTTAAGCTTCCTGAAATTCAATGTATGACAATCCCGCTATTACTTTAACCCTTCCTTCCTTCCTTCCTTCCTTCCTTCCTTCCTTCCTTCCGTCCGTCCGTCCCTCCATTTCATTATGCTACAGTTTGGGATGGACTCGAAACCAACCTTTTAAGCTTCCTGAAATTCAGTGTATGACAACCCACTATTATTTTAACCCTTCCTTCCTTCCCTTATTCCTTCCTTCCTTCCTGCCTTCCTTCCTGTCCGTCCTTCCATTTCATTATGCTACAGTTTGGGATGGACACACAACCAACCTTTTAAGCTTCCTGAAATTCATTGTATGACAACTCCATTATTTTAACCCTTCCTTCCTTCCTTCCTTCCTTCCTTCCTTCCTTCCTTCCATTTCATTATGCTACAGTTTGGGATGGACACGCAACCAACCTTTTAAGCTTCCTGAAATTCATTGTATGACAACTCCACCATTATTTTTAGCATTTCCTTCTGCCTTCCCATTACATTATATATCTGGTGTGTCTCTTAGGGGCCCTGTATGATTGAAAGGTTAAGACACTGTTGGCCTTCCCCATCACCCTGATGTTCACCTCAATGGTAGGATGTGACTCAAGCTGGATCCATGTTGCTAAACAGCTCATCCCCACCCAATTTGTACTCAAACCCAAGCCACAGTTTCTGGGGTGGTGGTGGTGTAACCATCAACCAATGACAATTAAATTAACAGCAAAAAGCATCCTGTTTTAGCAATGGCACCTTCAGTTTTTGAAAGACTGAAGCTTCCCCAGAAAATAAGGCCTGGCACCAGCAAAGGGTAAATGTGCAATTTATCCTGTAATTGCTGTCACGATGATCAAACATTTATTCTGCAAATAAGGAGATAATTAAGACGTGACATGAAGTGCCAGAGAGCTCAAGATTTCAGACTTGGAAACTTCCTTTTTTTAGAGAATAAATGTTTGCTGAATCCGAGGCTCCATTTGCCAATGCATGACTCTCCGTTCATCCATGATTATCTCTTATCTATCATTTATCTATCATTATCATGTATCTTTTATCATTATCTATCATTATCTATCTACTATCATCTTGATCATGTCTATATCTATCATCTATTATCTTATCTATCTCTATCTTTATCATTATTTACTGTATCTAGCTTTACCTCTTATCTATCTATACCTTATCATCTAGCTACCATCATATCTAGCTAGCTAGCTAGCATCATATCTATTATCTTTATCCTATCTATCTTATCATCTGTCATTTATCTATGTCAGGCCTGCAATGGTTCCTTTAAGAATCTTTGGCCTGCCACACTCTCATTAAGGGGAGTGGGATAGCAAGGGTAGAATGTGTTGCTTTTAAAATAAAAAATTCCTTTCTAGAAGCTCAAGATCATATTTTGTCTCAGCACCTTTGCACCTGATCGGAAGCAGCTGGGTGTGGGTGCTAGCGTGAAAGAAGATTGGACCATGTGATGGATTGTGTGTGTGGGGACAAGATCATGAACTTTTAACTGGGTGGGATTCTGATGTAATTTCCAGAATTGGGATTTCATAGCATAATGCCAAGATGTCTGATTTATTAAATCGGAACTTTTAAGGATCGTTTTGCCTTGGACTCTGATTTAATTCTACATGATACTTGGAACACTGACAGTATCCCGATTCTGGAAATTACATCAGAATCCCACCTATATCTATATCTACCATTATCTATCTTATCTATATCTTATCATCTATCTTATCAATCCATCTATACTATCTATCTATCTATCTATCTATCTATCTATCTATCTATCTATCTATCTATCTCTATGTGTATGTATGTATGTATGTGTGTGTGTGTATGTATGTATGTGTATATATATGTATATATATATATATATATATATATATATATATATATATATATATATATATATATATGTTATATTTATGCTGATAAATAAATAAAGTTACATTTGTTATATTTATGCTGATAAATAAATCCCTTTATTATTTATCAGCATAAATATAACAAATGTAACAAAAAGGCAACAGTAAAAAATATTGGGTTTCTGTCTGGATGGTCTCTTGTGACGAGCCTAATGACAGAGAGTGGAAGTGTGACCTTCCTCCCATACTTGGGCATACGAGGGGTTGTGACTTTAAGTGTATATATATATGTATGTATGTATGTATGTATGTATGTATGTATGTGTGTATATATATATATATATATATATATATATATATATATATATATATATATATATATATATATATATATATATATATATATATATAATCTAATAATTAAATATCATTAAACCTGGTTGTTGCAGTTTGCCAAGTGTGAGATCATACTTGGAATACAGTCCTCGACCTATGACAATTGAGCCTAACATTTCTGCTGTTAAGCAAGACATTCGTGAAGTGAGTTTTGTCCCATGTCATGACTTTTCTTGCCACTGCCGCTAAGTGAATCACTGCAGTTGGGAAGTGAGCAACCTGGTTGTGAAGTGAATCTCTCTATCCCACTAAGTTTGTTTTTGTCATGTCACAAAAAGTGATCGCATGAACCCTGGAACTCAGCGATGGTCATAAATATGAACCAGTTGCAAGCATCCGAATTTTGATGACACGATTAAGAGGTCCATAAGGGGGGGCATGCATAAGCGCACCAGCGTGCCCACTGTCCCTGTCTTACTGTCCCCATTTATCTGAATTTACTTCCTTTGTTCATGTTTATGTTCTTACCTATATTTGTTATATATACTTGTTATATACACTGAGCGGTAGCTCAGTGGCTAAGATGCTGAGCTTGTCGATCAGAAAAGTCAGCAGTTCGGTGGTTCGAATCCCTAGTGCCGCATAACAGAGTGAGCTCCCATTACTTGTCCCAGCTTCTGCCAACCTAGCAGCTCGAAAGCACATTAAAGAAAAATGCAAGTAGAAAAATAGGGACCACCTTTGGTGGGAAAGTAACAGCGTTCCTTGCGCCTTTGGCGTTGAGTCATGCTGGCCACATGACCACGGAGGCGTCTCCGGACAGCGCTGGCTCTTTGGCTTTGAAACGGAGATGAGCACCGCCCCCTAGAGTCGGGAACAATTAGCACATGTGTGCGAGGGGAACCTTTACCTTTATACTTATCTTGTACATGTTTGACAAACAAAAAAAAAATCATAAATAAATAAGATTACAGGGATTCTAACCAAACTGAGCTCGCCGTGTCAATTCCTCTGCTAGGTATCTCACACAACCTGGTTATCCTTCATGCACATCTGGAAGCAAAGGCCCTCCACAAAATGAAGGCCTATCCCATTACGTAGGTCAAGCACGATTCTCCTCCCTGAGCTCATCTACGAGGTTATGCTAAAGCAACCTTTTAATTACGAGATTAACGCGCACAGATTAACCTCTGATTAGATGTAATGAGCCAGGTTGGCTTGTAAGTCTTACTCCTGGGAGGGAGGGGGGGAATCAGCCTGGGGAGGGGAGTGGGAAGCGATCCCAAAACATTTTTTTTGCAAGGATGAGCAGTGGAACTAACCCTGCCTTTAATTTACGTTCTTTAAAAAAAATGGAATTTGAAGGAAAAGGGACAAAAGAAAAAAGGAAACACAATATTTTAAATTGATAACCGTTAGGGTGGAATCGTTTTGTTTGGTGCTTTTCAAAACTTGGCAACTCCAGATGTGCGGAATTCACAAGCAGCGTGGGCAATAAGAAGTGCGAGTGGTGCAGTGGCCTAGCAATAGAGGTCTCGCCTCACAATCGGCAGGCTGTGAGTTCAATCCCAGGTACAGGCTGATATTTCTCTCTCTCTGGGCGCAATGAGAGTCTATCTGCTAAACAAAACTCCGCTCTGGTGACAGGAAGGGCAATGGGCCATTAAATACTCAGCTCCATTTAGTTGCTCCTCCCGGAAAGAGATTATGGGGTCGTTAATGACAAACAACATAGGCAACGAGAAGTGTATGAGTTGAAACCCGCAGATCTTTAAAATCTGCCAGATCTGAAGTTTAACTGCTCTCCAATGGAATCAACCTTCTTCCCTTCATCCCGATTTTGGAGCACAGCTGTAAAGGGAGGTGGTGTGTGTGTGGGGGGGAGAGGTCCATTGACTGCCTGCCTTCCAGATGTGCTGAGCTCAATTCCTACAATTCTCCATCAACGCCTACACTGCTTGTCAATTCCACACACCTGGAAAGCAACAGTTGAGGAAAGATAGGGAAGGAATGGCTTATATATACATCCTCTGGAAGTACGGCTGACATGTGTCCTCGGATTCCCAAGAAGTCCACTGGGCTACATGTGGAGTGCATCCAGGTTGGAAAAATTCATGGAAAAATAATTCTTGATGATGACGAGGGCACGAATATTTTTGCACAAAGAGCACTATGGGTTTACTTAGAGCCAATAGAATGCTGCCTAAGAAACCAGGAAATGGTGAGTTCTAGGTATTGGGTGTGGAAACTGGCTGGGTGACATAGAGCCAATCACGAGGAGATAAGTGAGTTCTAGTCCTGCCTTGGGCACGCAAGTTGTCTTGGTAACTGTGGGTCAATCACCAGGAGATGGCAAGTTCTAGTCCTTGGCATGAAAGCTGACTGGGCGACTGGACCAATCATGAGGAGACTGGGAGTTCTAGTCCTGAGTTCTTAGGCATGAAAAATCAGCTGGGGGACTTTGAGCCCATCGCCAGGATCTCCGTGGAGACTCAGGAGACTGGGAGTTCAAGTCCCATCTTAGGCACGAAAGCCAGCTGGGTGAAGTTGGGCCAGTCAACCAAGACATTGCGGGTTCTAGACCTGCCTGAGGCATGAAAGCAAACTGGGTGACTTGGGCCAATCACGAGGAGACTGGGAGTTCTAGTCCTAGCAATAGCAATAGCAGTTAGACTTATATACCGCTTGATAGGGCTTTCAGCCCTCTCTAAGCGGTTTACAGAGTCAGCATATCGCCCCCAACAACAATCCGGGTCCTCATTTTACCCACCTCGGAAGGATGGAAGGCTGAGTCAACCCTGAGCCGGTGAGATTAGAACCGCTGAACTGCAGATCGCAGTCAGCTGAAGTGGCCTGCAGTACTGCACCCTAACCACTGCACCACCTCGGCTCCTGAGTTCTTAGGCATAAAAAATCAGCTGGGGGACTTTGGATCTCCATGGAGACTCAGGTATTCCATCCAACCTTGAAGATATAGGGCGGTATAACTATGACCCTTTTTTTTACTGCACTCCTGGAATATTTAATCTTGGCGTAGATGGCCGTGGGATGCGTAATCTTGGTTTAACTATGTTGGAGTGTTCCGTGTTTATTTTCGAACCCAATTTCTTCGATTCGTTTCACCCGTAACCATCTGCAGAGCGATCTGGAATAATTTAAGAGACTTCGCCCTTCAGAGAAGGTCGACGGTGGAGCCAGGGGTTCCATCACAAAACCGCGGTAGACTAAAGCGCGCTCGACGAAAGCGCATACCTGACGTCATCACAGCGCGACGAAAACATCACGCTGTGAGCGGTAAAGTTAAAATTAACGCGAAAACCTTACCCTAACCCCCCCAAACCTAACCCTAAACCTAACCCTAACCCTAACCCTTAACCTAACCCTAACCCTAAACCTTAACCTAACACTAAACCTAACGCTAACCCTTAACCTAACCCTAACGCTTAACGTAACCCTAACGCTTAACGTAACCCTAACCCTAACCCTAACCCTTAACCTAACCCTAACCCTTAACCTAACCCTAACGCTTAACGTAACCCTAACCCTAACCCTAACCCTTAACCTAACCCTAACCCTTAACCTAACCCTAACGCTTAACGTAACCCTAACCCTAACCCTAACCCTTAACCTAACCCTAAACCTTAACCTAACACTAAACCTAACGCTAACCCTTAACCTAACCCTAACGCTTAACGTAACCCTAAACCTAACCCTAACCCTAACCCTTAACCTAACCCTAACCCTTAACCTAACCCTAACCCTAACCCTTAACCTAACCCTAACGCTTAACGTAACCCTAAACCTAACCCTAACCCTAACCCTAACCCTTAACCTAACCCTAACCCTAACCCTTAACCTAACCCTAACCCTAACCCTTAACCTAACCCTAACACTTAACGTAACCCTAAACCTAACCCTAACCCTAACCCTTAACCTAACCCTAACGCTTAACGTAACCCTAAACCTAACCCTAACCCTAACCCTTAACCTAACCCTAACCCTAACCCTAACCCTAACCCTTACCTTTATGTGAATCGGCTTGCTTTAATTTTATTTTAATTTATTTTTAATTTTTTTCATCGCGCTGCTGATGACATCACGTACGGGCTTTCGTCGGGCGCGCTTTAGTCTACCGCGGTTTTGTCGTGCCAGGGGAGCCAGGAAGTGAAGCCGCACGCAACCTTGCGCAGCCTTGTGACACCGGGAGAAATAAAGCCAACACTTAAACACACAAAACGGAGAGATAAAAAATATTCGGGGAGCAACGTGTCATAAAAACAGTACAAGGCTGGGAAACTCAGCCTGTGCTTTCAGTCTGCATCCAAACTCTACTCTCTTACTATTTACATTTTGGGGGAGAGGGTGGGGGTGGGGGGTGGGCTGCAGTCAGAGGAGAAGTCGACTTGCATGCACAAAGTCAAGGCCCCTCAAACGATGCGAACAAAGTTTTTTTTGAGCCAGCCTGAAAGGTGGATACAATCAGCCTCGCCGCTAAGCTGAAGAGCCTTCCTTTGCGGGGATTGGGAGGGGGGGAAACCCACCAAAAAGAAAAGCCCCCCCCGCCCCCCGTGTTTGTCCATCTTCCGAGAACGGAAAAACCACGCCAAGCTCTGAACGCAGCTTGGGCTTAAATCAAGAAAATATGTGAAACCCCTTTCCGTATAAATAACGCAAAATCCAGGGGGGCGCCAAGGCAAGTTCTGAGAATTCCCAGCTGTTTCTCGGCACGCCGATGCCTTTTTACGCGTTGCAACGCTGTCACTTTTTCCTCCTGGCGACGTTTTGCCGTCCCTCCGCTTCGCCGGAGGGTTGGCTGAGCTTCTTCCAACCTGCCGCACCAGCTTTTGTCCGCGACGGAAACCGTTTACGACAGAATGAAATAATGGGAAGACGAGGGGGAAAAAAAAACCCGGCGGTCCTTCTGAACCTTGGAGACCACGAGACGGCGAAAACAAAACTAATCAGTCCGGGCAGCGGGGCGTTCCACACGCAGCGGGTGGAGACACACTTCCAAAGAAGGGAAGAATTATGGTTTGGTTTTGGGTTTTCTTGGCCTAATCACACCTACGGGGCGCAACCACACATCTCGCAGACGGATGATTGTCCTGAATACGAGGGTCTGCCGGGGGGGAAAAAAAACGACAGTCAAGCTGCGGATCGCCGGCGGATCACAAAAGCGCCTCGCTGGAGCTGCCCAAGGTAGATTCTCATTTTGGTGCTGTCGCTGGTTTTCCTCACCCAGATCTGTCAAGAGTTGGGAGAGAGAGAGAGAGAGAGAGAGAGAAGGAGAGAAATTGTGACACTGGAGAGAGTTGTATCCGTAAACGGAGCGATTTTACAACTGGACTGGCTTGATACGCCGTTATGGCAGCCGGAGGTCCACTTGGATTCTTACCTGCAATTCCACCCACCTTGGTTAAATTACAACATAGAACAATAGGGTTGGAAGAGACCTTGGAGGTCTTCAGGTCCAACCCCCTGCGGGGGAAGGAGACCCTATAGCAGCCATGGTGGTGCTGTTGTTAGAGTGCAGTACTGCAGGCTACTTCTGCTGGCTGCCGGCTGCTTGCAGTTTGGCAATTCGGTTCTCACCAGGCTCAAGTTTGACTCAGCCTTTCCATCCTTCCAAGGTGGGTAAAACGAGGACCCAGATTGTTGGGGGGCAAGAGGCTGACTCTCTAAACCGCTAAGAGAGGGCTGCAAAGCATTGTGAAGCGGTATACAAGTCTAAGTGCGATTGCTTTGCCCTTCCTTCCTTCCTTCCTTCCTTCCTTCCTTCCTTCCTTCCTTCCTTCCTTCCTTCCCTTTCCTTTCCTTTCCTTTCCTTCCTTCCTGGCACAGGAGTTAGAATGCAGCATTGCAGGCTGATTCTGCCCTCAGCCAGGAGTTCGATTCTCACTGGCTCAACTCAGCCTTCCATCCTTCTGAGGTTGGTAAAACGAGGAACCAAATTGTTAGGGCAATATGCTGACTCTGTAAACCGCTTAGAGGCTGTAACACACTGTGAAGCGGTATATACCGTATTTTTCGGAGTATAAGACGCACCTTTTCCCCTCAAAAAGGAGGCTGGAAAATCTGGGTGCGGCTTATACACTTAATACAGAATTTTTTTGCCTCCCGAAACCCTGCCCCTTCACCAAAATGGCCGTGCATAGCTTTTAGGAAGCTTTCAGAGAGCTCCTGGGGGCTGGGGAGGGCAAAAATGAGCAAAAAATGGCCATAAATAGGCTTTAAGAGGCTTACAGAGTGCTCCCAGTGGGGTGGGCAAAAAATTATGTTTTTCAAAAAAAGGGCATGAATAGCCTTTAGGACGCTTGTAGAGTGCTTGTGGAGGTGGGCAAAAAATGGCCCATTTTTTGTGAAAATGGGCCTGTTTTTCGTCCAAAAAAAAAAGGGCATGCGTAGCCTTCAGGAGGCTTATAATGTGCTCCTGGTAGCTGGGGGGACAAAATTGAGCAAAAAACAGCCTGTTTTTCGCTCATTTCTGCCCTCCCCAGTCCCCAGGAGCTCTCTGAAAGCCTCCTAAAGACAATTTTGGTGAAGGGGGGAGTTTTGGGAGGCAAAAATTGCTGTATTCAGTGTATATAAGACGCACCCAGATTTTCAATCTTTTTTTTTTTTTGAGGGAAAAAGGCGCGTCTTATACTCCAAAAAATACGGTATATGTTTCTGATCTAGCTTTTACTGCCGTAAAAGCTAGACAAGAGTTCTGATTAAGTTTCAAAAGAAGTAGCGGTGGTAAGATCAGAAGTGTAATCTAAAGAAATAATTGCTTGATGAAAATCTCCCTTCCTGAAGGATCCTTCCCCGAAGTCCTCCAGCGGACGGTTGCCATGCAACGGAAGCAAGAACCATGCTGTTTATCGCACGCCAAAGTTATGGGGAAGGATGCTCCTGATTCGCAACTACGGGAACACCTGGACGAAAAAGGAGACGTTGTCTTACCTCGTTGGCTCCCACCGAGCTGATCACGCAACTGATTTTGGTGTTCTCTTTTGATTCCAGGTAAATAGCCTGGCTCTTGTGATACCTGGAGAGGAAAATATTTACTGATTTATCGTAGGGCCTCTTCATGTCATATTTCAGCAAAAAAAGGGAACCCGGGAGTAAAATACAAGACATAAAGAGTGCGAAATCTGAAATCTGAACAGAAAGATTGGTTTTCGAACTACATATTTAGGTTGAATCAAGTTTAATTCGAACCGGGCTGTGCTCCATATTCTATTCAATTCCATATTCTATTCTATTCATTCCATATTCTATTATATTCCATTTTCTATTCTATTTTATTGTATTCCATTCATTTTCTATTCTATTCTATTCCATATTCTATTCTATTCCATATTCTATTCTATTCCGTTCCATATTCTATTCTATTCCATTTTCTATTGTATTTTATTCTATTCCATTCATTTTCTATTCTATTCTATTCCATATTCTATTCTATTTTCTATTCTATTCCATTCATTTTCTATTCTATATTTTCTATTCCATATTCTATTCTAATTCTATTCCATATTCTATTCAATTCCATATTCTATTCAATCCCATATTCCATTCCATTCCATATTCTATTATATTCCATTTTCTATTCTATTTTATTATATTCCATTCATTTTCTATTCTATTCTATTCATATTCTATTCTATATTCTATTCTATTCCATATTCTATTCTATTCCGTTCCATATTCTATTATATTCCATTTTCTATTCTATTTTATTCTATTCCATTCATTTTCTATTCTATTCTATTCCATTCATTTTCTATTCTATTCTATTCCATTCATTTTCTATTCTGTTCCATATTCTATTATATTCCATATTCTATTATATTCCATTCCATATTCTATTCCGTTCCATATTCTATTCTATTCTAATGTATGCATATACATGTATGGTGCAAGTACACATTTATGTACGCATATAGCATGTGTATACGTGTGTTATGTATGTGTTTGGGTAGCTGTACAGTCCCTTGACAGCAGGCAACTGAATTTCATTTTTAATGCGGGCCAGTGTTCTTGCAGTAAAAAAACAACAACAATAAAATGATCTTATCTTCTTCCAATGCATCATTTTTTACCGGATCTCCTTCTCCCCAATGGGGAGGAGAGATTAAGCGTCTCAGGTAGAGCTCAGCTAAGATTAACCACCCCCTAATCGCAAGCCTAAATTGTTTGACATGCTTCCTTGTTTACGCTTCTCCACTTGGGTATCTAGGCAAGTACAGGGAACCGTTGAGTTCTCTCCCTGTTTCTTATTGCTCTTAATGGCTCAATCTCCAGCCCCACAGCGTTCAAGATGCTGTTTCTTGCGTCGTGGTTTGTGTAATTTCCCCGCCACTGTTTGTATTACTGTATTGATTGGGAACTTCACCCGCCTGCAAGAAACGTTAAAAAAAAAACCAAAAACCCTGCAAATATACGCTGGAGGGAAGAGGACAGGTAATGAGAGAAGGGGCCTGTTTTATGCTTCTCCCCAATTTCTGGCATTTAAAATGGAGTCAAGGTAAAGGTTCCCCTTGCACATATGTGCTAGTGGTTCCTGATTCTAGGGGGCGGTGCTCATCTCTGTTTCAAAGCCAAAGAGCCAGCGCTGTCCGAAGACGTCTCCATGGTCATGTGGCCGGCATGACTCAACGCCAAACGCACATGGAATACTGTTCTCTTCCCACCAAATGTGGTTCCTATTTTTCTACTTGCATTTTTTACCTGCTTTCGAACTGCTAGGTTGGCAGAAGCTGGGACAAGTCACGGGAGCTCACTCCGTTACGCGGCGCTAGGGGTTTGAACCGCTGAACTGCCAATCACCTTTCTGATCGACAAGCTCAGCGCCTTAGCCACTGTGCCACCGCGTCCCTGTTTTAAATGGAGTATACTCGTTGCTTTTTCCCCTGCCTGCCAATTTTCATGGAAATGACCGCAGGATTTACGAGAGGAAGGGAAAACCCTTTTGCTTTCTGATATGATCTGAAATGTTACGCATGGGTTTTGAACGTACGAGTGTGTCAAATCCAGCAGCTTTGATTTCTGGGAGCGACTTGTTGTTCTGACCCAGCCTTCGCAGAAGCCAAAAACAGACTCCTCGCCAAGAAAAAACCCTTTTTATTTACCTCTTGTGAATTAATCACTTTCACCAACCGAAAGTCCAGGCAAGAGTCCTGGCAAGGAGTTAACAGCAGCACCGACTTTATCAATTCCCTGCAATAATTGCCAGGTCATGAGCTCCCAGCTGAAAGGCCGCAAATTTAAGTTCCGGCAAAGCAGTCTTTGATGCACGAAACACAGTGAGCCAAAATCTTCAGAAATACGAACTGTTATCTCCTACGACCACCACTTCCCTTTCCTTCTATTTGTTCCCCAGCCAGGGAGGGGCCATTCAGCATCCATGTGTGTTTTGCTTCCCGAGTTGACTCCTTGTCCTCCACTGTCCTCCTCTCCTAAAAGCTCTATGCATTCATGCATCTGGAACAGGCCCCACCTGTTCTTCCGCCTCACTTGTCTCAGCCCCCAAAGGCAGCTGCCTCGCCAGTGGCTGGGAAATGACAGACAGCCCTGGCTCTATCTCTGCGCCCGACACTGAGCATCTGTCAGAGCCTTCCCCAGACTCCAGAACTGGCTGAAAATCCTCCCCGACAACATGATAACAACCACTCTGCTTAGCAAGGGAAATTCTCGTAAAATTGTGGCCCTAAATTGAGAACTTCCTATGTAGCTGTTACAGCCATCTTTTTGCTCTCGTGTGCAATTGTCGGAACCAAGCCGCTGCCTGTCACACCTGATTCTATAAATGAGGGTATATTTCCACTAAAAACCAGGTTTCGCTCCAACGCTTTGTGCAGATTCTGGGTTCCAGACTGAATACCACTATTATTGTAAGTCTCAATGCCATTAAAGTGCTTTAGATATTCCATTGCTAGCCATAATCATTTCTTATTTTGAGATAACGATCCTTTTACATGTTGCCTATTAAGAAAAGGGGGTGGGGGGAAGAAATATATTTTTGCAGCAGCCGGCAGATTCATTTCTTTTAAAGACATACGATAGCCGGGGAATTTTAATTTGCACGTCAAAGTTGTCCTCCTACACATGGGAGCTATTTTAAAGGTATCAACTTTCTGCCAAACTATTGCAATTAACCTTTTTAATATATATATATAATATATATATTGCAATACACATTTCTAACAGTAAAAGAGGATGGATACGCTGAGCATAGGAAAACCTGTGGAAGGAGAACAAAAGTAACCCAGAAACGTTATGCAATTAAACAAAACATTTAGCCTAAATGAAGGAAGGAAGCTAATGACAGGGAAGGAACCTTAGTGCTCTCTGAGCTTGATGGTTTTCTTGCAGACGTTTCATTACCATACTAGGTAACATCATCCGTGCTAGAAGGGAGTGGGGTTTGTGGAGAAGAGAGAGGGAGGGAAGGAAGGAAGGAAGGAAGGAAGGAGGGAGGGAAGGAAGGAAGAAAAGAAGGAAGGAAGGCAGATATATAGTTAATGGCAGGGAAGGAACCTTAGTACTCTCTGAGCTTGGTGGTTTTCTTGCAGACGTTTCATTACCATACTAGGTAACATCATCCGTGCTAGAAGGGAGTGGGGTTTGTGGAGAAGAGAGAGGGAGGGAAGGAAGGAAGGAAGGAAGGAGGGAGGGAAGGAAGGAAGAAAAGAAGGAAGGAAGGCAGATATATAGTTAATGGCAGGGAAGGAACCTTAGTACTCTCTGAGCTTGGTGGTTTTCTTGCAGACGTTTCATTACCATACTAGGTAACATCATCCGTGCTAGAAGGGAGTGGGGTTTGTGGAGAAGAGAGAGGGAGGGAGGGAAGGAAGGAAGGAATGAAGGAAGGAAGGAAGGAAGGAAGGAAGGAAGGAAGGAAGGCAGATATATAGTTAATGGCAGGGAAGGAACTTTAGTGCTCTCTGAGCTTGGTGGTTTTCTTGCAGACGTTTCATTACCATATTAGGTAACATCATCAATGCTAGAAGGGAGAGGGGTTTGTGGAGAAGAGGAGGAGGAAGAGGATGACTGTGGGGTCCTTGGTGCTCTCTGAACTTGGTTGTTTTCTTGCAGGTGTACCAAACTAGGTAACATCATGAGTGCCAGCCCAGTAGCACTGATGATGTTACCTACCGTCATTTGGGTAACAGGTCATAAAGTGAGGATTTGTAGATGGGATCTTTTTTAAAGATATGGCCATTTTTCTCAGAGAGAGGCCACTTCTGGTGGTCTCCTGCCACCTGGTGGCATAAAAAGTACATAACACCTTGATTTCCATTTCCTTCTGAACTCCATGGGGAGACTTTGGGACTACGATTCCCAGAATCCGCCTGCCAGGCTGACCTAGACAGGATAATTCCTCTTACTGCTCTCCATACTTCAGCTTCTGGCCACGCAAACCCTCCACAATTTTGACAAATAAACGTGGCTTTCCGAGCGTTCTTAAATTTTCTGCGCCAACTCAGGAAGCTCAAACTATCCAAAGAGCTGCTCTTTCTGTTCTACAGAGGAAGGATTGAGTCCCTCATCTGCACCTCCATCACTGTCTGGTTTTGGCTCTGCAACCCAACAAGGCAGATGGAGACGTCGGAGGAGAATCAGAACGGCAGAAAGAAACAAGGGCTGCCAATCTGCCTTCCATTGAGGACCTGCGCGCTGCACGGGTCAAAAAGAGGGCCGTGAAAATATCTACAGCCCCCTCACATCCTGGACACAAATTGTTCCAACTCCTACCCTCAAAACGACACTATAGAGCATTGCACACCAAGACAACGAGACACAAGTACAGTTTTTCCCTCCGAACGCCATCTCTCTGCTAAACAACTAATTCCCTCCCCACTGTCAAACTATTGACTAAGGCTGCATTATTATTACTATTAGTCTTCTCATCATTCCTATCCTCCATCTCCTCCCACTGATGACTGCAGGACTGTAACTCTGCTGCTTGTATCCTTACGATTTATATTGATATTGTTTCCTGGTTGCTTATTTGTACCCTATGACTATCATTAAGTGTTGTACCTTATGATTATTGACGAATGCATCTTTTATGTACGCTGAGAGCATCTGCACCAAAGACAAATTCCTTGCGTGTCCAATCACACTTGGCCCATAAAGAATTCAATTCTATTCTATTCCTTATTTTGCTCTATTCTATTTATGTTGATATTGTTTCCTGTTGCTTATTTGCAATCTATGACTATCATTAGTTGTACCTTATGATTCTTGACGAATGTATCTTGTCTTTCTATGAACACTGAGAGCATCTGCACCAAAGAGAAATCCCTTGCGTGTACCATCACGCTTGGCCAATAAAGAATTGTATTCTGCTCCGTTCCGTTCCACTCCACTCTATTTATATTTATATTCTATGCATATTGATATTGATTGTTTCCTGATTGCTTACTTGTACCCTATGACTATCATTAAGTGTTGCACCTTATGATTTGTGACGAACGCATCTTGTCTTTTTAGGTACACTGAGAGCATCTGCACCGAAGACAAATTCCTTGTGTGTCCACAAGGCCGATATAAAATTGAATTCTAAAATTGAGTCTCTCACCTGCACCTCCATCACTGTCTGGTTTGGTTCTGCAACCCAACAAGACAGACAAGAAATTTCAGAGGAGGATTAGAACTGCAGAAAGAAACAATTACTGCCAACTTGCCTTCCATCGAGGACCTGCGCACTGCACGAGTCAGAAAGAGGGCCAGGAAAATATTTACAGACTCCCTCACATCCTGGACATCAATTGTTTCAACTCCTACCCTCAAAATGACGCTATAAAGCACTGCACACCAGAACCACTTAACACAAGAACAGTTTTTTCCCGAACGCCATCACTCTGCTAAACAAATAATTCCCTCACCACTGTCAAACTATTTACTAAATCTGCATTGCTATTACTATTAGTCTTCTCATCGTTCCTATCACCCACCTCCTCCGACTTAGGACTGTAACTCTGTTGCTTGTATCCTTACGATTTATATAGATTGTTTCCTAGTATGATTTGATTGCTTATTTGTATCCTATGACTATCATTAAGAGTTGCACCTTATGATTCATGACAAATATATCTTTTCTTTTATGTACACTAAGAGCATATGCACCAAAGACAAATTCCTTGTGGGTCCAATCATGCTTAGCCAATAAAGAATTGAATTCTGTTCTGTTCTGTTCTGTTCTATTCTATTCTATTCTATTCTTCTCTACTCTATTTCTATTGATATTTTTTCCTGTTTGCTTATTTGTATCCTATGACTATCATTAAGAGTTGCACCTTATGATTCATGACAAATATATCTTTTCTTTTATGTACACTAAGAGCATATGCACCAAAGACAAATTCCTTGTGGGTCCAATCATGCTTAGCCAATAAAGAATTGAATTCTGTTCTGTTCTATTCTATTCTATTCTTCTCTACTCTATTTCTATTGATATTTTTTCCTGTTTGCTTATTTGTATCCTATGACTATCATTAAGAGTTGCACCTTATGATTCATGACAAATATATCTTTTCTTTTATGTACACTAAGAGCATCTGCACCAAAGGCAAATTCCTTGGGTGCCCAATCATACTTAGCCAATAAAGAATTCAATTCAGTTCTATTCTATTCCTTATTTTGCTCTATTCTATTTCTATTGATATTTTTTCCTGATTGCTTATTTGTATCCTATGACTATCATTAAGAGTTGCACCTTATGATTCATGACGAACGCATCTTGCCTTTTTATGTACAGTGAGAGCATCTGCACCAAAGACAAATCCCTTGCGGGTCCACAAGGCCGATATAAAACTGAATTCTATTCCATTCCATTGTTAAAAGCCCCTCGTTCTACCCGTGCCCCTTACCATCGTTTATCGTAGTAAAGCTTCCCGTCTTCTATCCGTGCCTCAAATCGCTGGGCGGGGGATTCTGCAGGCGTCGTTGGAAGATGCTCGGGCGAGGAAGGGGATGCTGGAATAGGAAGAGGGAGAGGCGATAAGCATCGGTTTAAAAATCTACGAAAGTTCTCTGTCACCTGGGTCATGGTTGTCCCAAAGGTGGTTTTTTTTTTTTTTTTTTGCAAGCGGCAACTGGAACTTTTGAAGACGTTTCGCTTCTCATCCAAGAAGCTTCTTCATCTCTGACTGGATGGTGGGGAATGGAAGGATTTATAGTCCTTGCAGACAGCTGGTCATTTGCATCCCTTTTAGAGGATCGTTGAGGCCGCTTGGAGTTTTTCTGTGTCCTACAGCAACTATTTGCACTACTCAGGTGACCCTGAGGACTTCAGATAAATCCTCCAAGTGGCCTCAATGACTCATATATGTGCTAGTCGTTCCCAACTCTAGGGGGGCGGTGCTCATCTCAGTTTCATAGCCGAAGAGCCAGCGCTGTCCGAAGACGTCTCCGTGGTCATGTGGCAGGCATGTCTAAACACCGAAGGCACATGGAACGCTGTTCCCTTCCCACCAAAGGTGGTTCCTATTTTTCTACTTGCATTTTTTACGTGCTTCCGAACTGCTAGGTTGGCAGAAGCTGAGACAAGTAACGGGAGCTCACTCCGTTATGCGGTGCTAGGGATTCGAACCGCCGAACTGACGACTTTTCTGGTCGACAAGCTCAGCGTCTTGAGCCACTGTGTCCCTCAAATGTTTTCCTTTAATGATAGCTAAGTTCTTATTGCCACCGGAGCCAAAAACTAAACAAACCGATAATGGCTTCCCATTGAGACACTCTATTAAGCCTTCTAGAAATTTACCAGGCATTCAGTTCCAAACATGTAACCAGGCCCAGGCGCCAGGGTTTCGAACCGCCGAACTTCCTGATCAACAAGCTCAGCATCTTAGCCACCGAGCCACCACGTCCCCTTCCATATGGCAAGGAGGGTACTAATATGCAGTCTTTCCCTCCGTTCCAACCCAAAACAGGCAAAATAACTAATTAAATTAAAACAATGCCCCTGGTCATATTACTCACCTGGTCTTTTAGGCGATTTAAGCTAAAAAATGAAAAAGAAAGAGGAAAAAAAGTTGAAGGAATAGTCACAAAAGACGGCCAAAAATTGGGGGAAATTCATTTTTAGCCGTTAAGTTTTCAGTTACATGAAGCGGGACCAGCTAAGGCTGCGATCCAGATGTGCTGGACTCCAAATCCCATCATTTCCTTGGGCATCATAGCTACAGGCCACATTGACTGGGAGGATTTTACTGGAAGAGAGTCCCAGATCGCAGCTAAAGCTCTGAATTAAGTCAAATCCACATTGAAATGAATATCAAAATATTCTTCGATTAACTCTCTACAAGGGAGCCCCATGACTGACAACCGTCTCTTTAGTTTGAAGTTATGACGGCACTGAGAAGAGAGACTGATAAAACAGTCCTTGCACTTGTGACTTGTAGCAGTGTCCCTGCTCCAGAATGCAGCCACGCGAGCGATATTGGGTGTACCAAGGTACACTCACATCACACCTATCCTCCGCGAGCTGCACTGGCTTCCTATTGGTCTCCGGGCGCAATTCAAGGTGCTGGTCATTACCTTTAAAGCCCTACATGGCCTAGGACCCGGATATCTGCGAGACCGTCTTCTGCCACATACTTCCCAACGACCGATAAGATCGTACAGGGTGGGTCTTCTCCGGGTGCCATCAGCCAATGTCGGCTGGCAACCACCCGGGGGAGGGCCTTCTCTGTAGCCGCTCCGACCCTCTGGAATAAACTGCCCCCCCCCCCGAGATCCGGACCCTACCCACTCTCATGGCCTTCCGAAAGGCTCATAAGACCTGGCTATTCCGGCAGGCTCCGTGCTGTTGAACTCATGATTGAGTTCCAGCCCTGATTAGATTGGGTGTATGTTGTGGTCTTTTTAATCTATGTTTCTGTGTTTTTTAACTTTCTATTTTTTAAAATGTATTGTTGTAAGCCGCCCGGAGTCCTTCGGGATTGGGCGGCCTATAAATTCATTAAACATCAACATCATGCTGTCATGGCAACCATCACACGTTTACAACGAGCGTAGTGTCCCAGTGTCACACTTTTGCTGGCTTTGAACCCATCCGATTTTTCCCTTATACTTTTACAATAGAAGAGAAAAATCTATGGAGATTCTCAATCCCCAAGATCACGATTGTCCCAAGGGTGCTTTTTTTTTCAAAAGGAAAATGGATTTAAAAAAAAAAAATCCGCTTCTGATCCAAGAAGCTTCTTCGGTCTGGAGAACTGAGGAAGCTTCTTGGATGAGAAGCGAAATGTTTTCAAAGGAAAAAAAAAACCATTTGCCTTTTGGAAAAAAACACCTTTGGGACAACGGAAAAGAATATTTGTAACTCGGGGTTGAACTGTGGAGCCCTCTGTGCTCTCTGAGCTTGGTGGTTTTCTTTCAGACGTTTCACCAACCTACAAGGCAACATCATCAGTGCGAGAAGGGAATGGGGTTTGCAGGGAGGAGGAGGAGGAGGACTGTGGGGCCCTTGGTGATCTCTGAGCTTGGTTATTTTCTTGCAGACATTTCATGACCCAATTAGGTAACATCATCAGGGCTAGAAGCGAGATGGGAGGAGGAGGGATAAAAAGAGGAAGAGGGGGAAAAGAGGAGGAAGAGAACTGTGGGGTTCTTGGTGCTCTCCTTGCAGGCGTTTAATGACCCAGCTAGGTAACATCATCAATGCTACTGTTTTTAACTTTTTGCCATGTTTGGATGTGATGGTTTGCAATGCTGAATAATATGGAACAGGGGTGTCAAACTCAAGTGGGGGGGGGGTTGGATCTGGCCCGCGGGGGGGGGGGGGCACCCTGGAAACAGCAAAGAACCGGCCCGTGGCACCAATGCCAACGAAAACAGAGCCTGTGAGGGGAGCCCGTTTTCACTGGCTGAGCACTTGGGCCTCCACAGGTGCCCCCAACACGAGTGAAGCCGAGGTCAAACCCTGGCCCTCCAAGATCAAAGACACCCCGGATGCAGCCCTCATTGAAATCGAGTTTGACACCCCTGATACAGAAAATAAAGAGGAAGGGTCTCCCCATCGACACCTGACCTTCGGAAGACACTCGTGAAACCGGTTCTTCCTAATAAAAAAAAAAATACTCGCTCAAAACCAGAGGAAAATAAAATGGGGGGGGTGGTTAGACAGAAAACTAAGGGTGGTTTTTATCTCCCCCCTCCCCACTTTGCTGCTTCCCCTAGCTGCACGTACCTTATTGAGTGTCCTCAAATCTTCCATTATCTGCTCATCTGTTAGGAGATAATTGAGCTGCGGTAATTCCACATTAAGGGCCATCCAAAAACACTCGTGGGCCTGCTGAGGGCAGGGATGGCAAACCTTTTCCCCCTCGCGTGCCCACCCCCATAATTTAATGCCCCCCTCCCACGCTGTGCTCCCTGAGAATGCGGATGTGACACCCACCTCCACCCCCTTGTTACCCTGTGCATGCACACATGGCTTTCTAGGAGCCTGGGGAGGGCAAAAATGGCCTTCCCCACCCCCTTGGGAGGCCAGAAATGGCTCATTTTCTGACTTCTGGTAGGCCCAGGAGGTCTGTCTTTCGCCCTCCCCAGGCTTTAAAGCAGGGGTAGTCAACCTTTTTATACCTACCGCCCACTTTTGTATCTCTGTTAGTAGTAAAATTTTCTAACCGCCCACCAGTGCACAGTAATGGTGATTTTATAAAGTAGAGAAGTAACTTTACTTTATAAAATTTATAAAGCAGAGTTACAGCAAACCCCTACCGCCCACCTTGAAAGCTGGAACACCCACTAGTGGGCGGTAGGGACCAGGTTGATTACCACTGGAGGTTTTCTAGGAGCCCAGGGAGGGCGAGAAACGGCCCAACACGCAAACTGGAAGTTTGGGAACAGACTTTCGGCTTGACCGTTAGGCCGTTTTTCCTCCCTCCAGAAGCTTCAGGAGGCTGAAAAACGCCCCAGTGCACAAACCAGAAGTATGTTCCTGAAAAAAAGGCCAAAAATCATGCCCAAAAAATCAGCAGGCACATGCGCGCTGGAGCTGACAGGGCAACGCCTTATATAAATGTACAGTAGCAGAGTTGGAAGGGACCTTGGAAGTCTTCTAGTCCAACCCCCTGCCTAGGCAGGAAACCGTTTCAGACAAATGTCTATCCAACATCTTCTTAAAGACTTCCAGTGTTGGGGCATTCACAACTTCTGGAGGCAAGTTATTCCACTGGTTAATTGTTCTCACTGTCAGGAATTTTCTCCCTAATTCTAAGTTGTTTATTCCCTTGATTACAATACAATACAATACAATAGCAGAGTTGAAAGGGACCTTGGAGGTCTTCTAGTCCAACCCCCTGCCTAGGCAGGAAACCGTTTCAGACAAATGGCTATCCAGCATCTTCCAGTTTTGGGGCATTCACAACTTCTCGAGGCAAGCTATGTGCTTTGTGGCATGCGTGCCATAGGCTCACCGTCAGGGGTTAGGCCTTGCCAAAACAACCCAACAGTGCCCTCTCGTTTTTTCATGACATACCGAGAGGTGTGCTGGAGTTTGCTTTTAGCCAACGTGGATTAAATACGAAGGAACATCCTGTTTTTTTGGTGGGGAAATAGGGGGAGGAGGTGGGAACACGGATCTTTATAACCCTGGAGGTGTTTCCCCGATTTGAGGCCATCTTAAAAAGTCAGCTGATGGGATGTAAATGAAACAGAAAAGAGAATGGATGGTAAATTTGACAACGGCAGCTAGATTACTGATGGCTTAATACTGTGGATGGAATTGGAACATTCAAAGAAACTAGGGATATAATGGAATTTGGAGTATGGCAACAAATGATAAAACAATGGAAATTAAACTTTAAAAAAAGGGATGATCAAAGCAATTAGAATGAAACATGGGGGCTTTTTATAAAATCAGTGTTGGAGGAAGGCAAAGGGAATAAACCTACTCAAGAATATAGGCTGTTTTGGAGGGGATAAGGGCACCATTGGGATATATTGTGTATTATTTTAGTTGTTAGAGAAGAAGAAATGTAAGTTTGGGGGGGAAAAACAGTGTTTCTGGTGTGTGTGTGTGTTTGTACTGTAATATTAGTTTTTCCCCCCTCTTTTTTCTTTCTTTTTTCTTTGTATAGATGTCTATGCTTGCATTATTAGCATTTTAAAGAAAAAGAAAAAAAATTTTTTTAAAAAAAAGTCAGCTGACTCTGGAAAAAGAGCTTGGAAAGGCATTCACGGGGTTTTCTGGCAAGGGCTGAAGCAGGGGTATCTAACCTTGCCAACTTTTAAGACTGTTTTCAATGCCTCTGTGACTTTGAACAGCCGTTTTAAAGGAATCGCTGTAATTGGAGGACCAGCCTACACTGTTTTTTTAAGGGCAGGGTTTCATACGCAGAAAGGATATCTGGAGCTGGTTTCCTCCTTTTGTCGGGAATGGGCACCGGGTCGTTGGGCCTCCTCCGCAGCTTCCTAGTCATGATTGGCTTCACTTCCATGGAATCTGAAGGGAGCAACAAAGCAATTGGATTGTAAGGCCCACAAATTTCTTTTAAAGGCACCTGAGTACTGAGGCATTAAAAAAACACCTATTTCTTTCCTCCCCATTCTCCCCCCGCCCCCGATTATTCTGACTGAGGCTTCCCAAGAGCCTGAAGCAAAAACCCCTTTTATTAATTTATTGCGAATTCCTCTCATTCACATCCAGCAAAGTCTTTCGAGGGAGGATTTATGGTCACAGACCTTATCTGGCTTGGAGAGCTGCCAGGCCAATCTCTGCAGAACTTGGCAAGGAGTCTCGGAGAGTCACAAGGCAATGAAGCAAACTAATTTTCTCCTGCAAACTCCCCTCCCCTTTTGCCCCCCTTTTATTTCCTCTGGGAGGGGCCATTCATCGTCCACCTGTGGCCTTACTTCCAAGTCGACCCCTGTTCTTTAGCTCTTTCCTTTGTCAGGCAACTCTTCGCAGGCGCACACTGGGAACAGGCTCCACCTGTTCTTCTGCCTCACTGATGTCTGACTCCGAAGGCAGCTGATAACTGGCATACGGTCATGGCCCCCCCTCTGCCTCCGACACAGACCCCTCCTCAGAGCCTTCCCCAGACTCCAGGACTGGCCCATCTTTCTCCCCAATTCTCCTCCCTGTCCGAATCTGCCACCAGCTCTGCTGGCAGGCCACAACCCACATATTTTTTCACAGCTCTAGAATGTAGAATCAAACTCTATTATCCCAACTCTGTTGTTCAATCTCACTGAATCTCCAAACCAGTTTGGATTTCTGCTGTGGCCTCTCCAGCAGCCGAATCAGAGGTGGTGTGGGAGTCGGGATGAGCATCAGGGCAACCTGAGATCTCCGAGGGGGAAGAGGGAATGGGGCTGTGGGTCAGCCCTCCGATGGAGAGAGACAGTCCCCAGGTATGGACGTGGCTGATCAGGAAGAGGAGGAACAGCTGGGTGCAGTGCCGGACACAAGGATGCACAGACGGCAGAGGAGAGGAGAGCAGTGGAAATCTATGGGCCGGTCCACGGGACAGAAGAGCCACCCACTGCTAGCAAAGCCCCACTCTAACTCTGGGGATAAAAGGCAGGGAGATGAATAGGTGTGACATCTTCCGGACGGATGGACGTTAGCCTAGGATGAGATAATTTTTTTGCCAGTGCTGCCGGCACTCCTAATAAAAGGAATCTTTTGAGTTCATGCCAGAGGGCTTGTGGTGTTTGGGGAGCTGGATCAGAACAGGTCCATAAACATTGCATCGAATCTGTGTATTGAGTCAGGTGCACCCAAAGCGCTCTAATGGGGCTACCCTTGAAAAGCGTTCGGAGACTACAGCTAGTCCACAATGCAGCCGCGTGAGCGATATTGGGTGTACCGATACACACCCATATTACACCTGTCCTTCGCGAGCTGCACTGGCTGCCAATTGGTCTCCGGACGCAATTCAAGGTGTTGGTCATTACCTTTAAAGCCCTACATGGCTTAGGACCAGCCTATCTGCGAGACCGCCTACTGCCACACACCTCCCAACGGCCGATAAGATCCCACAGGATGGGCCTCCTTCGGATACCGTCAGCCGGACAGTGTCGGGTGGCAGGCCCCCGGAGGAGAGCCTTCTCTGTGGCTGCTCCGACCCTGTGGAATCAGCTACCTCCAGAGGTCCGGACCTTACCCACTCTCATGGCCTTCAGGAAAGCCATTAAAACCTGGCTGTTCCGGCAGGCATGGGGCTGTTGACTTTAGTATTAAGATCCAGCCCCGATTAGAACGTATGTGTGTTGTGAATTTTAAATTATTATTTTTTTATTTTGCCTTTCTTCTTTTTTCTTCTTTGTTGTAAGCCGCCCAGAGTCCTCCGGGATTGGGCGGCCTATAAATTTAATAAATGAAATGAAATGAAAGCAGTTTGTCTCAAAGGAAACTTGGAAAGGTTTTAGTCTCTGCCTTACCTCCTGTCAGTTCCATGGTGAGCTTCTCGCTCTCAATCATCTTCTTCTTCTCTTCCAACTCCGCGATCAAGCTCTCCTTCAGCTCGATCTTTTTATCCTCAAACTCCTTCACAGCTGCTTTTTTCTCTTTGATGTAGTTTCGTTCCACCTGCTCGGTCTAATCCACACCCAAAAGAAAAGGAGAGCATTTTCAAGGTAAGGCGAAATGCAGGTTGCTTTTCATTGAGCATTCGGTTGAAGAACAACAATTTATTATTACAGACCAGCGACCAGAGCAAATAAAAGCACTCAGTATATATACACTGAAAACTTCGAGTGTAAAATAATAAATAACAACTAAAATCTATAATAAAATCCAGTGTCAATTATACATGGTCTGACTGTAAGATAGTTGCAATCCCCAAACTGTGTGGCCCGTTGCAGATTCAACGCTAAAAGATAAGTGACTAAGCAGTGCAAAAGGTTTGCCTCAATTGTTATATAACATTGTGTAGTTTGTGTGGCAAGCAACCAGAGGAAATGGCAGGGACCAGCTGTGCATGCGTTTAAATATTTTCGGGGAGGGCTTATTTTGGCGCATGTAATTGGTGCATGCCAATTACCTCCAATAGACCTATTAGATCCCACAGAGTAGGCCTCCTCCGAATTCCATCTACCGACCAATGTCACCTGGCTACCACCCGGAGGAGGGCCTTCTCTGTGGCTGCTCCGGCCCTCTGGAACGAACTCCCCGTGGAGATTCGGACCCTCACCACCCTTCAGGCCTTCCGCAAAGCCCTTAAAACCTGGCTGTTCCGACAGGCCTGGGGCTGACGAGTTCCCATCCCCGCTCAAACTGTGTGGCTGTTGATTGTTTTTAAATTCTTTCTGTAGTTGTTTGTTGTGTTGTTTCTTTTCCCTTGTCTGTATTTCCCTCCCTTTGATTTGTGAGCCGCCCTGAGTCCCTCCAGGAATAGGGCGGCATATAAATGCAATAAATTCAATTCAATTCAATGTGCTCAAAAGCCCGATTGGGCTTCTTAGAGCCGAGGTGGCGCAGTGGTTAAATGCAGCACTGCAGGCTACTTCAGCTGACTGCAGTTCTGCAGTTCGGCTGTTCAAATCTCACCAGCTCAGGGTTGACTCAGCCTTCCATCCTTCCGAAGTGGGTAAAATGAGGACCCGGATTGTTGTTGGGGGCAATATGCTGACTCTGTAAACCGCTCAGAGAGGGCTGAAAGCCCTATGAAGCGGTATATAAGTCTAACTGCTATTGCTATTGCTATTATCCAGGGAGGTCTTATTTTCAGGGAAACAGGATAGTTGCGTATATACTAGACTATTTTTTTAACGAGATTGGCTAAAATCAAATCAACAGGAAATTTGTTTACATTTTGGTGAATCTGTGCAAATCTGTCCAGGCTGGAAGCCAACGCAGTAAACAGAAACAATCCTGAAATCCTGACACAAAATAGTTTTTGTGAGATATACTTACTTCCAACTGAAGAAAAAGCTCTGGAAGGAAACAGACATGACAATTATTAGAGGGAAGATACAAGTATATTTAATTTTAGTAGAATAATGGGAGGAGTTGTTCTGAGTTTGTGGATGATAAAAGAGGAGTGAGTTTTAAGGTCTTTAATGCTAATGCGGCAAGCGAGCTTCGAATATACTTCTCTCTGAACTAAATCCCCCCCCCCAAAAAAAGTACACAATTTACACACGCACAAATGCACGGACACGCATTTGTTTATTAACCATTTACACAATTTTGATTTTGAATGTGAGGATGAATTTGCTGCTCACCTGCATTGCGAATCCTCTCTTTGTATTGCTGATCCAGCTTCTTCATTCTTTTCTGATATTCTTGTAAGGTACCTTATGGAATGAGGAGTCGCGCCATGAGAAATTGCAACCGTGCACCTCCCCAAAAACCCAACCCAAATAACCCTTCCCTCTTTTCTCAATGTCTTACTATATGCGCAGTTATCTGGGAATCACTGCCAGATTTGAAATACTGCCATCGATATACTCGGGAAGGGAATTATATTGATAGTTTAGCAAAAACTTCTGCATTCCCTCAAGGTTCTGAATCTCCTACCTCTAACACTTGACACACTCATGTTAGCGGGAGATAGTAGGTACTGAAATTAACAGAATAACAAAGAGTTGGAAGGAACCTTGGAGATCTTGTAATTCAACCCCTCAGAGCCTTCCCCAGACTACAGGACTGGCCCATGTTCCTCCCCAACCTCCTCACTGTCCGAATCTGCTGCCAGCTCTCCTGGCCACTGGTGGGCCTCAACAATTGCTTCTCTCCTTGATTACATTCCATTGACTGCCTTCTGGCACTTTGGGGGGATAGGTCGACCCCTTCTTCTTTGGGGCAGCCCCCTCAGATATTGGACTAATGGCTATCATTCACCCCTAGTTGTATGTTTTCCTATAACAATAGCAATAGCAGTTAGACTTATATACCGCTTCATAGGGCTTTCAGCCCTGTCTAAGAGCCAAGGTGGTACAGTGGTTAAATGCAGCACTGCAGGCTACTTCAGCTGACTGTAGTTCTGCAGTTCGGCTGTTCAAATCTCACCGGCTCAGGGTTGACTCAGCCTTCCATCCTTCCGAGGTGGGTAAACTGAGGACCCGGATTGTTGTTGGGGGCAATATGCTGACTCTGTAAACCGCTTAGAGAGGGCTGAAAGCCCTATGAAGCGGTATATAAGTCTAACTGCTATTGCTACTGCTATTGCTAAGCAGTTTACAGAGTCAGCACATTGCCCCCAACAATCCGGGTCCTCATTTTACCCACTTCGGAAGGATGGAAGGCTGAGTCAACCCTGAGCCGGTGAGATTTGAACGGCCGAACTAGCAGTCAGCTGAAGTAGCCTGCAGTGCTGCACTCTAACCACTGCGCCACCTTGGCTCTTCTATGTCTGAGCATTCAGCATTCATTTGGCTTTCCATTGGGAATTGATGTTAAAGTTATCGGGCAGATTTTGGGCGTATGCCAGTGTGTGCTTCCTAGATTTGAGCCTTCCGGCTGATAAATAAGATAGGTCAGCATGCACCGGTAGGGATGAGTTGAATAGTTGCAGAAACCATTTTTCGGGACTAACAAACCTTCTTGTTAGCATAAAGGAAGGTTTTTCACCCCTGCAGGATTTGCAAGAGAGCAGATCCAAGAACTTGACATTCCAGTGTAGGCAAACTCACAAAACTAAACGATACCACAGTTGGCAATTTACCTTCCTGTAGCTGCTGCAGCTGCCTTTTTAGTGACGCCAATTTATCCTGGTACATCCTGAAAAGAGAACAGGTTTTAATGTTGCATGCTGCTCAGAGTTACGTGGCAGTGGGATGGGTGACAAGCAAATTTAACAACAAGAACAACAACAAACAAGCAACATGAGAAAGAACTGGAGAAGACAACAAGATACAAAGAATAGCAAATAGAAATAGAATGACTGTGTAGCAAAAGAAAGAAAAGGTGGTACCCATAGTGATAAGATGCTTTGGGTGCAGTCCCAAAACAACTGAAACATTACTGTTATTGTCACTTTTTTCTGTGAATACACTGGGCCAGGTTAAAAAATGAAATTATGATGCTCACGCTCAAAAGAAAAATCGATATATAACCATAGACATACACGCACACACATATACATATGGGATACATGTATATGCATATCTACATCTCTCTCATTCTTTCTTTCTTTCTTTCTCTCTCTCTCTCTCTCTATGTGTATGCATATATATGTGCATGTATAGATAATAGATAGATAATAGATAAATAGATAATAGATAGATGATAGATAATAGATAGATAATAGATAATAGATAGATAAGATAGATGATAGATAATAGATAGATAATAGATAATAGATAGATAAGATAGATAATAGATAATAGATAGATAATAGATAGATAATAGATAATAGCTAGATGATAAATAGATAGATAATAGATAGATAATAGATAATAGCTAGATGATAAATAGATAGATAATAAATAGATAGATAATAGATAGATAATAGATAGATAATAGATAATAGATAGATAATAAATAGATAGATAATAGATAGATGATAGATAACAGATAGATAATAGATGATAGATAGATAATAGATAGATGATAGATAATAGACAATAGATAGATAATAGATGATAAATAGATAATAGATAGATAATAGATAATAGATAGATGATAAATAGATAGATAATAAATAGATAGATAATAGATAGATAATAGATAATAGATAAATAGATAATAGATAGATAATAAATAGATAGATAATAGATAGATGATAGATAACAGATAGATAATAGATAGATAGATAGATAATAGATAGATGATAGATAATAGATAGATAATAGATAAATAGTGAGCGGTGTAGGTAGATGTATATAGTAGATAAACATACACACACACACACACAGAGGGAGGATGGTGTGCGTATAATTATTGTATTTTATTCCAATCTCATTTTAAACTGTTTTTATCGGATATTAGTAATAATTTGTGTTTGGAACTCTGCACTTTGATATGGCCCATGGGCTAATCAGTAAACTAATTATGTACCTACACCCACACACACACGCAGAGTGTATGTATATGTGTGGGCATGTATGTGTGTGGTTATATATTTATACTTATACACGCAGACAGAGTGTGTGGTTATATATTTATACTTATATTTATAGACACACAAGCAGGTGTATGTGGAGCGGGAGGAGAGTAAGGAGGGCGAGAAGCTAGATGGTTCAAAGCTGCCACAATACTCACTGCTCCTTCATCTCTACGTAATCTTCCTCATCGTGTTTCGCCAGATCGGTTTCACTGGCATCTTCCGTATCTAAGCAACAGCATCATGTCAGAAAACATCAAATAAAAACCTTTTCAGCTCCAGAAAGTTTCCCCAGGGTGACCCTGCAGGGCCAAAGTTGCTAACTGGCCTTTTAAAAAGTTCTAGAGATGCTAGACCTCAGCATGGGTGAGTCTTAAAAGTGGCAGAGATGGGTACCGTGATCCACCACCCAGAGTCCCCATGGTAGGGAAACAGAAATGGGTGTTGTGGTCCAGAACCAGCCACTACCCCAACTATACGAGACACAGAGAGAGAGTTATGGGTGCTGTAGTTCATCCCAGGCAGTCCCCATTGTCGGCAGAGCATGATGGGCATTGGGGTCCAGCACCTGCCCCCTACCTCCAAAGCGATGGTTAGTGTGGTCCAACTACCCCAGTGAGGGAATTATGAGTGCTGGAGTTCATCCCCTATATAGTCTCCATTGTCGGCAGAGCATGGTGGGCATTGGGGTCCACCTGTCTCCTACCTCCAAAGTGATGGTTAGTGTGGTCCAACTACCACAGTGAGGGAATTATGGGTGCTGGAGTTCATCCCATAGTCTCCATTGTCAGCAGAGCATGATGGGCATTGGGGTCCAGCACCTGCCTCCTACCTCCAAAGCGATGGTTAGTGTGGTCCAACTACTCCAGTGAGGGAATTATGGGTGCTGACCTTCCATTGTCGGCAGAGCATGATGGGCGTTGGGGTCTAGCACCACCCAAAGGGATGGGTATGGTAGTCCATCCCCCCCACACACACGGAAAGCGACGGTCTAGCGCCCCTCCCGTCCTCCACGGCCGGCGGGGAGTGATGGGTGTTGGAGTCCTGCCTTCCACCAGCCCCCAGACAGGTCGGCCGGGCTCACCCTCATCTGAATCCCGAGCGCGTCCGCTGCGCTCGCCGTCCTCCTCCTCGGCGGGGCTCTCCAGCTCCTCCTCCTCATAGCTCTCGGCGGCGGCGGCGGCGGCTGCTCCGGCTCCCGGGGCCAGCGTGGAAGGCGGCGGTGGCAGCGGAGGCCCCGGGGGCAGCGCGGGAGAAACCAGGGCGGCGGCGCTCATGGCCCGCGAAGACGGACGAGGCTCGTCCTTCCTTCCTCCGTCCGACCCTCCGTCCGGCGGCGCCGGTCCCTCCTCAGACGAGCGCCCTCAGAAGCGCTCTCCTTTCTTCTGCGCAGGCGCGCCAGCCGCTTCCGGGACCGCGGGGCGTTTCTTGGCCTCGTCTGGCCCTTAGCTCTTTCCGTAGACGCCTGGGCGGGGCGTCGGCCCCCAGGACGGGGTGATGGACTCATTCTGTAGAGGTGTACGCGAATCGCCTTCTTCCAGGCTCCGTGATATCCATGTACATATATACATCCGAACTACAGTGTTGTTTCCCTATGTTATATAATATATATAATTTCGCTTTATTTATTTATTTATTTATTTATTTTTATGTAGTATATATTGGAGGTGGTGACCCTTTGACAGCTGTATGCAACGAAATTTCATTTTAAAGTGTGCCGATTAATGTGCATTTATGTGACAATAAAATTATTATTCTATTCTATTTCATTCCATTCTATATTCTCTTCTCTTCTCTATTCTATTCTATTCCATCTTCTCTTCTCTATTCATTCTGTATTCTATTCTATTCTTTTCTATTCCACCCTCTCTTCCCTATTCATTCTGTATTCTATTCTATTCTTTTCTATTCCACCCTCTCTTCCCTATTCATTCTGCATTCTATTCTATTCCATCTTCTCTTCTCTTCTGTTTTCTATTCTATTCTATTCTAATTTATTCATTTATTCTGCCATGGTTATGTTGTGTGTATTCGAGATGGTGACCCTTTGACAGCTGTTTGCAACGAAATTTCATTTTAAAGTATCTCTATTATCTCTCTATTATCTTATCTTATTCTATCTATCTATCTATCTATCTATCTATCTATCTATCTATCCATCCATCATCTAACTATCCTCTCTATTATCTTTCCTATCCATCCATCCATCCATCCATCATCTCTATCACCTCTCTAGATCTTATCTTTCTATCTATCTATCTATCTATCTATCTATCTATCTATCTATCTATCATCTCTCTAGAATCTTATCTATCTATCTATCATCTATCTATCATCTATCTATCATCTCTCTAGAATCTTATCTATCTATCTATCATCTATCTATCATCTCTCTAGAATCTTATCTATCTATCTATCTATCTATCATCTATCTATCTATCATCTCTCTAGAATCCTATCTATCTATCTATCTATCTATCTATCTATCTATCTATCTATCTATCTATCTATCTATCTATCGCCAAAATTCTCCAGCCAGCAAGCTTTAAGATGCATGGACTTCATTTCCCATAATTCATAGCTCATAGAACATCATAGAATGTAGAACTGTTCGTAGAGAGAGGCTTCACTAACTCGCACCTAGAATCTTTGCAATGTGCGCTTTCAGAGATCAGAGGGAAATATTCCCACAGGGGCAGCAAATCCTGATTACAGGATCCTGTGCAGGAGTTGAAGGAAGTGGGGGGGGGGAGCTCCCCGCTTATAAAGAAAATCAGTCCGTGCAAACGGGGGGGGGGGGGGAAGCCTTCCAGCTCCAACGGTCCTTGGAGGAAGCAGACTACCTAGACCCCTTCCAGTCAGGCTTCAGACCCGGCTACAGCACAGAAACCGCTTTGGTCGCATTGATGGATGATCTCTGGAGAGCCAGAGATGAAGGACATTCCTCCATCCTGGTCCTCCTTGACCTCTCAGCGGCTTTCGATACCGTCGACCATGGTATCCTTCTGCGACGACTGCGGGAGGTGGGAGTGGGAGGCACCGTGCTACGGTGGTTCTCCTCCTACCTCTCGGACAGGTCGCAGTCGGTGTTAGTGGGGGGGCAGAGATCGTCCCCTAGGCCCCTAAATTATGGGGTGCCTCAGGGTTCGGTCTTATCCCCCCTACTATTTAACATATACATGAAACCGCTGGGCGAGATCATCCGCAGGCACGGGATTAGATACCATCAATATGCGGACGATACTCAATTGTATCTGTCCGCCCCGTGCCAACTCAATGAAGCGGTAGATGTGATGAGCCGGGGTCTTGAGGCCGTTATGGGCTGGATGAGGGCTAACAAGCTTGTGCTCAACCCAGAAAAGACCGAGTGGCTGTTGTGTTTCCCTCCCAAAGATCTGACTAGTATACCATCACTCAGGCTGGGGGGTCAAATTGTATACCCCTCAGAGAGGGTTCGCAACTTGGGAATCCTCCTGGATCCGCAGCTGTCATTTGACCACCACCTAACGGCTGTGACCAGGGGGGCATTCGCCCAGGTTCGCCTGGTGCGCCAGTTGCGACCCTACCTGAATCGGGAGGCGCTCACAACAGTCACTCGGGCCCTAGTGATCTCCAGGCTGGAATACTGCAATGTGCTCTACATGGGGCTGCCCTTGAAGAGCATCCGGCGACTTCAGCTAGTGCAGAACGCAGCCGCGCGAGTGATTGCGGGTGTACCTCGATTCACCCGCATAACACCTATCCTCCGCGAGCTGCGCTGGCTACCTGTCGATCTCCGGATGCGCTTCAAGGTGCTATTAATCACCCATAAAGCCCTACATGGCAGTGGATCTGGATACTTGAGAGACCGCCTTCTGCCAATTACCTCCCTGCGACCAATAAGATCACATAGATTAGGCCTCCTCCGTATTCCATCGGCCAGCCAGTGTCGGCTGGCAACCACAAGGAGGAGGGCCTTCTCAGCAGTAGCCCCGGCCCTTTGGAACGAGCTCCCTGTGGAGATTCGTACCCTCTCCACCGTCCAAGCCTTCCGCACAGCCCTGAAGAACTGGCTCGCCCGTCAGGCCTGGGGATAAGGATAATTGCCCCTCCCGAATGTTGTATGGATGTTGCCTACTATTTTTAGTATATGTCTCTATTTTGTTGTCTGTATCCCCCCTTCCTAGTTTTATGTGAGCCGCCCTGAGTCCCCTCAGGGAAAAGGGCGGCCTACAAATTCTAATAATAAATAATAATAATAAATAATAAAGGTAAAGGGGAAAAAGAGGGGAAAGGAAAGGCGAGGTTGGTAAGAACCCCTGCAATAATACCTTCCGTATGCGAGAGGCTGGGGAATTTAATCCGTGGGTCCTCCGAATAGGACGTGGGGGGATGCTCATGATTCAGACCCTCCCAGATGGGAATCAGGGGCGCTCTTGTACTCCCACCCACCACCCAGGCGGAGGGCGAAAGACGAACCAAAGCAATGCACCCTGGAATAGGAATGGGAATAGAATATAGAAAAAGAATAGAAGGGAAGGGAAAAGAATTAGAATGAACAGAATAGAATAGAAATAGGAAAAAATAGAATAGAAGTAGAATGGAATGGAACACAATTAAAGTAGAATTAAGTAGAATGGAATGGAATGGAATAGAACAGAATTAAAGTAGAATTAAAGTAGAATGGAATGGAATAGAATAGAACAGAATTAAAATAGAATGGAATGGAATAGAACAGAATTAAAGTAGAATTAAGTAGAATGGAATGGAATAGAATAGAATGGAATAGAACAGAATTAAAGTAGAATTAAAGTAGAATGGAATGGAATAGAATAGAACAGAATTAAAATGGAATGGAATGGAATAGAATGGAACAGAATTAAAGTAGAATTAAGTAGAATGGAATAGAATAGAATGGAACAGAACAGAATTAAAGTAGAATTAAAGTAGAATGGAATGGAATAGAACAGAACAGAATTAAAGTAGAATTAAAGTAGAATGGAATGGAATAGAACAGAACAGAATTAAAGTAGAATTAAGTAGAATGGAATGGAATAGAACAGAACAGAATTAAAGTAGAATGGAATGGAATAGAATGGAACAGAATGAAAGTAGAATGGAATGGAATAGAACAGAACAGAATTAAAGTAGAATGGAATGGAATAGAACAGAATTAAAGTAGAATTAAGTAGAATGGAATGGAATAGAATGGAATGGAAGAGAACAGAATTAAAGTAGAATTAAAGTAGAATGGAATGGAATAGAACAGAACAGAATTAAAGTAGAATTAAAGTAGAATGGAATGGAATAGAATGGAACAGAATTAAAGTAGAATTAAGTAGAATGGAATAGAATAGATAATAGAATAGAATAGAAAATAGAATAGAATTAAAGTAGATTAGACTACACTAGAATAGAATAGAATTAAAATAGAATTAAAATAGAATAGAATAGAATAGAGAATAGAATAGAGAATAGAATAGAGAATAGAATAGAGAATAGAATAGAATTAGAATAGAATAGTAGAATAGAATAGAATAGTAGAATAGAATAGGATCAAAATAGCATAGAATAGAAATAAAATAGAAACAATAGAATTCTTCATGGGGCAAGCGTGATGGGACACACAAGGAGTTTCTCTTTAGCAGCAGTCGCCGCCCAGGTGGCATCTTCTACCTCCAACCAGCAGAATCAGAACTCAGGGCTTTTCGCCCCAGGCAACACTTACTTCCTGGCTCTTTTTTTTAAAAAAAAAACAACCCGGTGCATCGTGCGCAGCATCCCCCCCCCCCCGCACCTACGAATCCCGCTCCCACCAATCCCCCCTCCCGACGCGTGGGCGGAGCCCGATCCATCTTTTACCTCGGAATGCGGAAGCCACAGCTGATTGGTCCGCTGCGAGAGAGCGGTGGCGGGGGGGGGTGGTAGCGTCAGAGCTAAATCCGAGCCGGGCCAGGCTGAAGACATCGAGCGCCGATTCCTCGCTCCGACCGCCAGGGTCCCTCCCGGAGGTTTCGCCCAGGCCGGGCAAGCCGAGCGCCGCTCGGGTCGATCGCCCTCGGCCGCGCCTGACGGAGCGAGCGGCGGCTGCTTCTCCGGCGGGCGGAGGTCGCTCGGAGTCCGGACGCCGCCGCCTTCGCCTTCCCGGAGCGCACCGGACGCCGGGTAGGAACTTTTCCCGGCGCCAGACGGGGAAGGAAGCACTTTTGGGGGCGGTGGGGAAAAAAAAAGAGACGGGGGGGGAATTAAAAAAAGGGGGGGTCGCATCGCAAGGGGGGGGGACGCGGCTGCCCAGGCGGGGAGAATTGAGGGCGGCTTTTATTTATTTGTATTTATCTTTTCCAAGTTGAAAGGCTGCGCGGGGAGGGAGAAAAAGAAAGAAAGAGGAAGGGGGGAACGCTAGAGGTCATCTAGTCGGGCTTTCTGTTCGGGGTATGCGGGGTGGGGGGAGGAGGAGAGCGCCGCCGAGCAGAGCCTTGGCTGTTTAAAGAGTTCCAGTGCGGGGGGGAGGGGGCAACTTGGGAAGAGGGGGGCTGGGGAGGAGGGGGGGTCTGGGGTGGGCAAGAGAGGAGGGGGAAGAGGGGGGCAATATTGGGAGAAGGGCGGGAGAAGGCAAGAGATGGGGAGGAGGGTGGGGGGCTATAATGGGAGAGGTGGGGAGAGCAAGAGGGGTGAGGGGTGGTCTGCAGGGGCAAGAGATGGGGAGAGGGGTGGGTTGGGGGTTATATTGGGAGGGTTAGGGAGGGCAAGAGAGGGGTGGGGGTGCTATATTGAGAGGGGTGGGGGGCTATAATGGGAGGGGTGGGGGAGGTAAAGAGATAAGCTGATGGGTGTGAATAAATTATTTTCAACAAAAGAGAACAGAATCGAGCCAATTTGGGGTAGCGGTTAAGGGGGGCGCAGACTGTGAGTTCTAGTTCCGCCTTCGGCATGAAAACCTGGCTGTGAGTCAATTACCAGGAGACGGAGTTCTAGTCCCACTTTAGGCATAAGAGTCAACTGGGCGTCTTTGGGCTGATGACTAGGGGACTGAGACTTCTAGCTCCACTTTAGGTATGAATTCTAGCAGGGTGACTTTGGGCTGATCCAAAGGAGGCTGGGAGTTCTAGTCATAAGAGTCAACTGGACGACTTTGAGCCAAATACTAAGAGTCTGGGACTTCTAGCTCCACTTTAGGTATGAAATCTAGCAGGGTGACTTTGGGCCAATCCGAAGGAGGCTGGGAGTTCTAGTCCCACTTTAGGCATAAGGGTCAACTGGGCGACTTTGAGCCAATTACCAGGAGACTGGGACTTCTAGCTCCACTTTAGGTATGAAATCTAGCAGGGTGAACTTTGGGCCAATCCGAAGGAGGCTGGGAGTTTTGGTCCCACTTTAGTCATAACAGTCAACTGGGCGTCTTTGGGCTGATGACTAGGAGACTGGAACTTCTAGCTCCACTTTAGGTATGAATTCTAGCAGGGTGACTTTGGGCTGATCCGAAGGAGGCTGGGAGTTCTAGTCATAAGAGTCAACTGGACGACTTTGAGCCAAATACTAGGAGTCTGGGACTTCTAGCTCCACTTTAGGTATGAAATCTAGCAGGGTGACTTTGGGCCGATCCGAAGGAGGCTGGGAGTTCTAGTCCCACTTTAGGCATAAGGGTCAACTGGGTGACTTTGAGCCTATTACCAGGAGTCTGGGACTTCTAGCTCCACTTTAGGTATGAAATCTAGCAGGGTGACTTTGGGCCAATCCGAAGGAGACTGGGAGTTCTAGTCCCACTTTAGTCATAAGAGTCAACTGGGCGTCTTTAGGCTAATCACTAGGAGACTGGGACTTCTAGCTCCACTTTAGGTATGAAATCTAGCAGGGTGACTTTGGGCCGATCCGAAGGAGGCTGGAAGTTCTAGTCCCACTTTAGGCATAAGGGTCAACTGGGTGACTTTGAGCCTATTACCAGGAGACTGGGACTTCTAGCTCCACTTTAGGTATGAAATCTAGCAAGGTGAACTTTGGGCCGATCCGAAGGAGGCTGGGAGTTCTAGTCCCACTTTAGGCATAAGGGTCAACTGACTGACTTTTTAGCCTCCCCCCCCCCTCTCTCTCTCTCTCACACACACACACACACACCAGCCTACCTACTAGGGTTGTTGCACAAGAAAAAGGGAAGAAGGAGGAAGGGACGCTAGGCCTGTTCTCCCACCTTGAGTTATTTATAAAAATAAAGAAGGCAGGATGAAAAAAAATGTAAATAAAATGTAAAAAATGGAATCCACCCCTGATTTAATGAACTGTGCTGACTTGACCATGAGAACAACGGATCCTTTGTCTTTAGAGAAAGAGATTAGACAACAGTTGAAGGACAGGGAGGCAAACACAATCTTGAGATAAGGATGGGCTGCACCTTTCCAGGGCCAAGTGCTTTCACAGTATTCTCCCATGGAGTTGGAAGGGACCTTGGAGGTCTTCTAGTCCAACCCCCTGCTCAGGCAGGAAACCCGATGCCATTTCAGACAATGGGCTGTCCGATATCTTCTTTAAAACTCCCAGTGTTGGAGCATTCACAATTTCTAAAGGCAAGTCATTATTCATTTCTCACACAATTTCCAAAACTTTTTTCCATCCCAAATTCTACCTTGAACTAAAAGATTAACTTTAAGCCAGACGCTAAGCCTGAGAGTGCCTTACTTTGAAAGCAATTTGTCGGTGGGGATTCTTAGTCAATCCAGGTCCTGGTTGTCCCAACTGATTTTTTTCTTTGAAGACTTTTCATCCAAGAAGCTTCTTCAGTTCTGACTGAATGATTATTCTCCCACCATCCTGCCAGAGCTGAAGAAGCTTCTTGGATGAGAAGCGAAACGTCTTCGGAGAAAAACCAGAAATCCAGTTAGTTGCCTCTGGAAAAAGCTTCTTAAAACAGCTGGAAAAGCTGTTATAAATGTAAATTTGTGTTTTGTCTTTTAAATGTTGGAAAATTCAATAAATACTATTTTAAAAAAAGAAAAGGAAAAAAAAACACCTCTGGGTTTGAAAGCAATTCCACTTAAAGTCAACCTGGGCAATACGTTTGCTTCTAAAATCCAAAACATCTGGAAGAAGGAATACTCCAACACACCAAATTAATTATAAGGTACCGAGTCAAGGAGAGGTTTCCTTATGATTACCACTAATTAATTTTGCAAGTGCAGTCATAGACAAAAAAAAAGGCAAAGATAAAAGGAGATGTGGAAACATTGCACCCTTGGCTGTAACTTTTCTAAATAAGCCAGAGATCAATCTGCCTTTTAAAATGTTTTCCAAAACGATTGGGAAAGTTTTCGTGAATATGGAAACTGCCTTCGTATATGCAGCCATTATTTTTCTTCCTTACATTTTGCTGTGGAATATACTGGTTAGACAGGACGCAGTGGCTAAGATGCTGAGCTTGTCGATCAGAAAGGTCGGCAGTTTGGCAGTTCGAATCCCTAGCGCCGCGTAACGGAGTGAGCTCCCATAACTTGTCCCAGCTTCTGCCAACCTAGCAGTTCAAAAGCACTTAAAAACGCAAGTAGAAAAATAGGGACCACCTTTGGCGGGAAAGGAACAGCGTTCCGTGCGCCTTCAGCGTTGAGCCATGCCGGCCACATGACCACAGAGACGTCTTCGGACAGCGCTGGCTCTTCGGCTTTGACGCGGAGATGAGCACCGCCCCCTAGAGTCGGGAACGACTAGCACATATGTGCGAGGGGAACCTTTACCTTTTATACTGGTTAGCAAGAATGTAATGTGGCTATCGAGTCCCAGAATGTCTTTTGAGTTCTGAAGAAACGTATACAGATAGTCCTCGACTTACAGCGGTTCATTTAGCGACCATTCCAAGTTACGACGGTGCTGAAAAATGAACCTTTTTTTCCCCACACTTAGGCCCTTTGCAGCATTCCCCACAGTCACGTGATGAAAATTTGGACATTTGGCAACTGACTCCTATTTATGACGGTTGCAGCGTTCCCCCCCCCCCAGGGGTGGGTGATCCCCTTTTGATCCCCTTTTGATCCCCTTTTGATCCCCTTTTGCGACCTTCTGATAAGCAAACAACCCCACGACCAAATTAACAATTGGCAGTTGATTCCCTTAACCCACTGTGTAACGTGGAGCAAAATTCACTTAGGCAGCGTCTCGCTTAACAGCGGAAATTTTGGGCACCCGGTTGCTGTTGTAAGTCTGAGGACTTCTTGCATTCTCAATTGTCTTCCCTCGTTTTGAATCTTGGGGGGGAGAGGCTGGGGGGGGGGGAGAAACCCTGATTTCCCCTCCCCTCCTTTCTTTCCGATTATCCTAGTTTTGTGTTATTTCTCCCCTAAATTTCCATGTAGGCCAGCAACCAGCTAGGCGTTTGCTTGATGCTAAGCGACATGAACTAAAATAGAATGGCAGAGAAATCTTGTAAAGTGGGTGAATTTAGCCTCATTTGGAAGGAGGGGTGTGTGTGTGTGTGTGTGTGTAGGGAAGTCAGGCTTGATAGAATAAGGATTGGATTGAGAATTTTGGGCCAAGTCAAGGCTGTTTCTTAGAAGCTCTTGTCCCAGGTTCCCGAATTTCTTAAATGCTTCCTGATCTTTAAATAGGCCTTCTACTAATAGTGCAAAAATTGCAAAGTTATATAACCGGAAACAAAAACCCCGAGTCTCGAATCATTTTTTTTTTCAGAGTTGCGTAACAACCTACACAAGCACACTTGAGTTTGTTCCCCTTACTACCCTAACCCCTCACCAAGCCTTATATGTTGTTACCTTTTTAATCTTAACCATCAGGGACGCTTGCAATAATTGGAAAAAAAAAAAAAAACAACCCAAATTTTAATATCACTTTAAACTGCGTGGACAGAACACTGGCTGGGAATGAGGGCCGCTTGAACCAGAGTGTTCTGACTGAGTCTTTCCAAGAGCCTGAAGCAAACCCCTTGTCCCGACAAAAAACCCTTTTATTAATTGACTGTGAATTCTGCTCGTTCTCATCCAGCAAAGTCTTTCGAGGGAGGATTTACGGTCACAGACCTTATCTGGCTTGGAGAGCTGCCAGGCCAATATTTGCAGAATATAGTAAGGAGTCTCGTAGAGTCACAAACCAATGAAGCGAACTAATGGTCTCCTGCAAACTCCACTCCCCTGTCGCTCCTCTTTTATTTATTTTAAAAAATTTATTTTATTTATTTTATTTTATTATTTCCTCTGGGAGGGGCCATTCACCGTCCACCCGTGGCTTTACTCCCAAGTCGACCCCTGTTCCTTAGCTGTTCCCTTCGTCTGGCAGCTCTGCGCAGGCGCACGCTGGGAACAGGCTCCAGCTGTTCGTCTGCCCCACTGATCTCCTGGGTACTTGAGAGACCGCCTCCTGCCAATTACCTCCCTACGACCAATTAGATCCCACAGATTAGGCCTCCTCCGGATACCATCAGCTAGCCAGTGTCGACTGTCGACCACCCGAGGGAGGGCCTTTTCTGTGGCTGCTCCGGCCCTCTGGAACGATCTCCCCGTGGAGATTTGGCCCCTCACCACCCTTCAGGCTTTCCGCATAGCCGTCAAGACCTGGCTGTTCCGGCAGGCCTAGGGCTGTTGAGTTCCCGGCCCCACTTGAATTGCTGCGTTTGTTGTATTTTTAATCTGTCTCTGTATTCTGTTTGTCTTGTTTGTTTTTGTATTGCCCCCTTCCTCATGTGTTTGTTCGCCGCCCTGAGTCCCCCCGGGAGTAGGGCGGCATACAAGTTTAATAAATACTAATACTAATCTCCGACTCTGAAGTCAGCTGATAACTGTCGGATGGCCCTGGCCCCCTCTCTGCCTCCGACACAGAGACCTCATCCGAGTCTTCCCCGGACTCCAGGACTGGCCCATGTTCCTCCCCAACCCTCCTCAGTGTCTGAATCTGCTGCCGGCAGGCCACAACACTGGGACAGTGCAACGACGGGTGACAAATACAGGCTACTTCCGAAGTGCCCCAAAGTTTGACCACGTGACCCATGGTGGGGGAAATGCTGTGACTGTCATAAGTGTGAAAAGCCAGCGATGTTCTGGGGCCCCTTTTGTGTTAGTTTTGTGTACCCGTTAGCTCCCCTGTTGTGTGACAGGCGATCTGGCGTAGCTTGTTTTTGCGTAGTTTCTCCCCTTGTGGCGAGGTCAGTCCTCTTAAAGCCCATTCAGGCGAATTAGGGAAATCTCTTCCAAATCTGCTTTTCCAATTTCTCACCAAGTAAATAATCAGATTTGAGAGAGAACAAGGGTTAATCTTAATCTACTTTGCTTAAGAGGGAAGCCAACGGAGTTTGCCTTCGCTCGTTCGGCGGACGGTGGTGGGAAGGTCCTCGACTTACAACGCGAGAACGGGCCCAAAACCTCCGTTGCTAAGCCGGACACTTGCTGCATTTTACGACCTACCTTTCAATAACCGTTAAGCGAATCACTGCTGTTCTTAAATTAGTCAGAGGGCGGTTAAGGTGAATCTGGCTTCCCCCATCATTTTGAAGTTGCAAAATGTGATTGCATCACCCTAGGACAGTGGTTCCCAAACTTGGCAACTTTAAGACTTGTGGACTTCAACTCCCAGAATTCTCCAGCCAGCAGAACTGCCTGGAGAATTCTGGGAGTTGAAGTCCACAAGTCTTAAAGTTGCCAAGTTTGGGAACCACTGCCCTAGGATAATGACATCATCATCATCTTTTAATGAACCCATAATCCTGTGCAGGGTGGAGTCTGGGCAACTGAACGGAGCTGAGTGTTTATTGGCCGGATGCCTTTCCCTGTCGCCGATATGGAGTTTTGTTCAGCAGATGTAATCTCATTGTGCCCAGAGAGAGAGAGATATTTGCCTCTACCTAGGATTGAACTCACAGCCTCTTGAGTGTGAGGCCAGAGCTCCCCCTCTAGGCCACTACACGACTCCACCCTAGGGTAGTGTAATTGAAGAAGCTTCTTGGATGAGAAGCGAAACGTCTTCGGAGAAAAACCAGAAATCCAGTTAGTTGCCTCTGGAAAAAGCTTCTTAAAACAGCTGGAAAAGCTGTTATAAGTGTAAATTTGTGTTTTGTCTTTTAAATGTTGGAAAATTCAATAAATACTATTTTAAAAAAAGAAAAGGAAAAAAAAACACCTCTGGGTTTGAAAGCAATTCCACTTAAAGTCAACCTGGGCAATACGTTTGCTTCTAAAATCCAAAACATCTGGAAGAAGGAATACTCCAACACACCCAATTAATTATAAGGTACCTAGTCAAGGAGAGGTTTCCTTATGATTACCACTAATTAATTTTGCAAGTGCAGTCATAGACAAAAAAAAAAGGCAAAGATAAAAGGAGATGTGGAAACATTGCACCCTTGGCTGTAACTTTTCTAAATAAGCCAGAGATCAATCTGCCTTTTAAAATGTTTTCCAAAACGATTGGGAAAGTTTTCGTGAATATGGAAACTGCCTTCGTATATGCAGCCATTATTTTTCTTCCTTACATTTTGCTGTGGAATATACTGGTTAGACAGGACGCAGTGGCTAAGATGCTGAGCTTGTCGATCAGAAAGGTCGGCAGTTTGGCAGTTCGAATCCCTAGCGCCGCGTAACGGAGTGAGCTCCCATAACTTGTCCCAGCTTCTGCCAACCTAGCAGTGTAATTGTCCTAAATATGAGTCAGTTGCCAAGCATTTCTGGACTCCAGGCAGCTAACCAAAAGAACATTCTAGTTAAAAAGAAGAAGCAATAGAATAGAATGGAACAGAACGGAACAGAACAGAATAGCAATAGAATAGAACAGAATAGCAATAGAATAGAATAGAATTACAATATAGAATATATTTATAATATAGTATAGAATAGGTAGAATTACATTATAGAATATAATTACATTATAGCATAGAAGAATATAGAATAGCAATAAAATAGAATAGAATTACATTATAGTGTAGAATATAGAATAGCAATAGAATTGAATAGAATTACATTATAGTATAGAATATAGAATAGCAATAGAATAGAATTACATTATAGAATAGAATTACATTATAGTGTAGAATATAGAATAGCAATAGAATAGAATAGAATTATATTATAGAATAGAATTACATTGTAGTATAGAATAGAATATAGAATAACAATAGAATAGAATTACATTATAGAATAGAATTACATTATAGTATAGAATAGAATATAGAATAACAATAGAATAGAATAGAATAGAATTGCAATATAGAATGGAATTACATTATAGTATAGAATAGAATATAGAATAACAATAGAATAGAATTACATTATAGAATAGAATTACATTGTAGTGTAGAATAGAATATAGAATAGCAATAGAATAGAATAGAATAGAATTGCAATATAGAATGGAATTACATTATAGTATAGAATAGAATATAGAATAACAATAGAATAGAATTACATTATAGAATAGAATTACATTGTAGTATAGAATAGAATATAGAATAGCAATAGAATAGAATAGAATTGCAATATAGAATGGAATTACATTATAGTATAGAATAGAATATAGAATAACAATAGAATAGAATTACATTATAGAATAGAATTACATTATAGTATAGAATAGACTATAGAATAGCAATAGAATAGAATAGAATTACAATATAGAATAGAATAGAATTACAATATAGAATAGAATTACAATATAGAATAGACTATAAAATAGCAATAGAATAGAATAGAATTACATTATAGTATAGAATATAGAATAGCAATAGAATAGAATTACATTATAGAATAGACTTACATTATAGTGTAGAATATAGAATAGCAATAGAATAGAATAGAATTTCAATATAGAATAGAGAAGAGAAGACAAGAGAATAGTTGGAAGGGACCTTGGACATCTTCTAGTCCAACCCCCTGTTCAGGCAAGAAACCCCACACCACTTCAGACAAATGGTTATCCAACATCTTATAAAACGTTAGAGCATTCACAACTTCTGGAGGCAACTTCTGTTCCACTGATTAATTGTTCTAACTGTCTAAGGAAATTTCTCCTCAGTTCTAAGTTGCTTCTCTCCTTGCTTAGTTTCCACCCATTGCTTCTTGTTCTACCCTCAGGTGCTTTGGGAAATAGCTTGACTCCCTCTTCTTTGGGGCAGCCTCTGAGATATTGGAAGTCGGCTATCATGTCACCCCTAGTCCTCCTTTTCATCAAACTAGACATACCCAGTTCCAGCAACCGTTCTTTATATATTTTAGCCTCCAGTCCCCTATATAAAATGGGTAAAAAATTCGCTTAGCAGCTGTCTCACTTAGCAACAGAAATGTTGGGCCCAGTCGTGGCCGTAATTGGAGGACTCCCTGCCTAAAATGTAATTTTATGAATTCATTTCATTCTGGCGCATTTTCACAGGGCCCCCCCCCCCTTTTTTTTGGTTTGCCTTAAAGGACCGGGAAAATCGGAGATAAAACCTTGGCTTGTGCACGCATCTTGACACAATCTCCCTTTTAAATAAGCCATGGGGATAAAATAATTGCACACCCATGTGTGCGGTGCGTAGGAGAGCTGTGTCATAACTTTAGTTCCCCAGAGGAAGGGTGGGATGAAGTTTGACTAAAAAAACGTAACCACTTCCTCCAGCTGATTCTGAAAGCGGAAATAAAATTCGATATACAGATACTGTCCTGTGTTGGCAATTGTACTCTCCACTGCCTGTTTTTTCCTCCCAAATGCTCCATGCTCTAATATTTCTCTTATTTGCCATATAATCTTGCCATCTATCATCATTGGTGCTTTGTTCTTTGTTCCGCAGCTATAAAATTTGGCTCATTCCCGCAGTCTTTCCTGGATTTGCCGATGATTGACGTAGTCACCTCAATTTTATCCCAAAGGGGCTTTTTCAGGAGGCAACTGGACTTTTCTTGTTTCTTTTTCTTTTGAAGATGTTTCGCTACTCATCTAAGAAGCTTCTTCAGCTCCGACTGGATGGTGGGGTGGAAGGATTTATACTCCTCTCAGGCAGCTGGTCATTTGCATCCTTTTTAGAGAGTCATTGATGCCACTTGGAGGATTTATATTCCTTGCAGGCAGCTGGTCATTTGCATCCTTTTGAGAGGGTCATTGAGGCCACTTGGAGGATTTATATTCCTTGCAGGCAGCTGGTCATTTGCATCCTTTTGAGAGGGTCATTGAGGCCACTTGGAGGATTTATATTCCTTGCAGGCAGCTGGTCATTTGCATCCTTTTGAGAGGGTCATTGAGGCCACTTGGAGGATTTATATTCCTTGCAGGCAGCTGGTCATTTGCATCCTTTTAGAGAGTCTTTGAGGCCACTTGGAGGATTTATACTCCTTGCAGGCAGCTGGTCATTTGCATCCTTTTGAGAGGGTCATTGAGGCCACTTGGAGGATTTATATTCCTTGCAAGCAGCTGGTCATTTGCATCCTTTTAGAGAGTCTTTGAGGCCACTTGGAGGATTTATACTCGTTGCAAGCAGCTGGTCATTTGGATCCTTTTTAGAGAGTCATTGAGGCCACTTGGAGGATTTATACTCCTTGCATGGAGCTGGTCATTTGTATCCTTTTTTAGAGAGTCATTGAGGCCACTTGGAGGATTTATATTCCTTGTAGGCAGCTGGTCATTTGCATCCTTTTAAAAGGGTCATTGAGATCACTTGGAGGATTTATACCAGTCATCTCTTCTGAACCTTGTTTAAGGAGGGAGTATCTGCCCCGTAAAACACATTGCTTGAAGTGATAGAATCATAGGGGCGGAGGGGACCTTGGAGATCTACTAGTCTAACCCTCTGCCCAAGGCAGGAGTTCTTATACTATCACAGACAAATGTCCCAAAAGTCCTTTTTTTTGCAGGGGCCAATGGACTTTCTTGTTTTTTTTCCTTTTGAAGACGTTTCGCTTCTCATCCAAGAAGCTTCTTCAGCTCTTGGCCGGCTGATGGAGAAGAGAAGGATTTATACTCCTTGCAGACAGCTGGTCATTTGCATCCTTTGAGAGGGTTGTTGAGGCCACTTGGAGGCTTGTCCTCAGGTCACTGAGCAGTGCAAAAGGGTGTGGAGCCTTCTCGGAATGGCTAAAAGCCTCCACACCTATTTGCACAACTCAGGCGACCCTGAGGACACGAAGAAAGCTTCAAGTGGCCTCAACGACCCTCTCAAAGGATGCAAATGACCAGCTGTCTGCAAGGAGTATCAATCCTTCTCTTTCCCACCATCTGGTGGAGCAACGTGGAACAAAAGTCACTTAGCTGACTTTTTAAGTTTATAAATATGTATTTATAAATGTACAAATATCAATTTATAAATTATAAATCAACTGTGGTTGGTCCTATGTTGAGAACTCCTCTTCCTCCTTCTCACTCCTTCTCCTCCTCCTCCTTCTCCCTCCTCCCTCCTCGTCCTCCTCCTCCTTCTCACTCCTTCTCCCTCCCTCCTCCCCTCCTCTTCTTCTGTTTTCTCCTCCTCCCCCTCCTTCTTCTGTTTCCTCCTCCCTCCTCCTTCCTTCCTCTTCCTCCTCCACCTCCTCCTCTTCTTCTTCTTTTCTCCTCCTTCTCCTCCTCCTCCTCCTCCTTCTATTCCCTCCTCTTCTTCCTCCTCCTCCTCTTCTTCCTCCTCCTCTCCTTCCCCTTCCCCTTCCTCCTCCTCCTCCTCCTCTTCTTCTTCTTCTTCTTCTTCTTCTTCTTCTTCTTCTTCTTCTTCTTCTTTTCTCCTCCTCCTCTCCTCCTCCTCCTATTCCCTCCTTTTCTTTTTCCTCCTCCTCCTCTTCTTCCTCTTCCTTCTTCCTCTTCTTCCTCTTCTTCCTCCTCCCTCCTTCTCTTCCTCCTCCCTCTTCTTTTTCCTCCTCCTCTTCTTCCTCTTCTCACTCTTCCTCCTCCTCCTCTTATTATTATTATTACTGCTCCCATAAATGTTTGTGGATAATCTGAAACTTGGCGCACAGCCTCGACGGGGTGAAGAGCTGGGGCACCCCTGTTCCGTCCACTCTTTGCACAGCGGGGGGGGGGGAGCTGGATTTCGGGAGCTGCCCTATATTAGCAGAAGGGGAAGGGGGGGCTGGCATCCCTGCAGAAAGCCAAGCAGGCCTGAAGGTAAAAACATGAGTCACATCCTGACTGATCCACTCACTCTCTCTCTCTCTCTCTCTTCCCCCACCCCCAAAATTGTGCCATGCATTAAAAGAACCTATCCTTTCCTCCCCCCCCCCACTTCCCCCACTCCTCCTTCCCTTCCATCATCTTTCCTATGGGGAGCCTTCCCAGGGGCCTTCCCGGGTCTGTGTTGTGCCCCCCTCCCTCCCCTAAATTTCGCTTTTTGATGGAAAGCCAGCGGCTGGGGGGGGGAGGGATGGGGATATGGGGGGGGGGGGCGAGGGAGAAGAAGGAGCAGCTTCTGCCCAGCTACATAGAGGGGGAATTGCAACCGGCTGGTTATTTTTAGCATCTGAAGTTATCTCACTGCAAGCTTGAGAGTCTGTGGTTGCAGATGCTGGTGAATAAGGGTTGTGTGTGTTGTGTGTGTGTGTGTGTGTGTGGTGTCCTTATTTCCCCCCCCCTCCCTGTGCTTCCTCCCTCCCCCCTCTCTTCTTGCCAGCTCTTCCAGCAGAGAGATTGCCAGCAGACTTGACGGGTATGTTACTTTATTTTTATTTTTTTTAAACGGGGGGAGAGAGAGAGAGAGAGAGGGAAGAAATCTGGGGAAGGGGCTTGAACTCTTGAATTCTCCTCCCGGAGACCTCCCCCCCCCGTCCTCCTCCCCCTCTCCCCCTTGTGGAGGATTTGAGGAAGGGGCTTGGTCTATTTCATTGGGATCTGACTGGCTGAGTCAATAAATATGGGGTGAGTGTAACTATTGGTTAGTTTCTGGATTAAAAAAAAAAAAAAACACCCCCAACATGCTTGTTGTTTACATTTTGCACCAGTAACGTGTCGCATATTTTTTAAACACCCCCCCCCCCCCCGCATTTCTTTTCTTTAACCTGCCATAATCCACCATTTAGGACCTGCGAAAGCTAGCTAAAGAATCTCGGGGTTTGAGAAACAGCTAACGGAGCAAGTTTCGAACCCTGCTCTCCCCCCCCCCACCCACCCCCATTTCTTTCAAAAAGCATCGCAGCGAATACTTGAAAACTTAAGTATGATATTTTTTTTTTTTTAGGGCAGCTTGCATTTTTTTTAAAAAAAGATTTTATTTTATTTTTTAAACCGGGATGGGGATGATGGCTCGTCCTCTTTATTTTGCTGTGATTTTTTTATTTGGGGGGGTTGGGTGGGGTGGGGAGGAAGAGAATGTGCTAAAACGCTCAGGCTCATTTCCATTTCTGCAAGTATTTTTTTATTTTTATTTTTTTTTTAAAAAGAAGCTAGAATAGGAAGTCAAAGAATGTAGCCTGGAAAATAATATCTATATATATATTTTTAAAAAGGCAGTGCTAACAAAAACCCTCAATTTTTATTTATTTATTTTTTTTGTTGCTAGGAAAACTGCATGGATGTGTCACTGTAGGCAGCAGAGTTTCAATTGAGAGCCTTTTAATTTTTTTTAACCTTCTTCTCTTCTAGAAAATCTGCAAAGAGGCGTCTCTTTTGCCAGGGTAGTTTAGGAGTTGAAGATGGTAACCTTTTGGGTTGTGTTTGTGTGTGTGTCTCCTTTTAGAGAGTCATTGAGTGTGTTTGTGTGTGTGTGTGTGTGTGTGTGTTTTAATGGTGTAGCTTCCTTGAGTCCTCTCCCTTGTATAGAAAACTTGGATATAATTCGCCTAAGTAAACAAGAGAGGAACAGAATAGATCTGGGAAAGTTTTCTATCGTTCCTGAATTCTTGCATTAGAATTTATTTAATCCACACCTACCCACCCAGTTACCACAAGAAGGTATTACAGGTATCAAACAACTTTTACGTATTTCTCAGGGGTTAAGACGCTGAGCTTGTCGATCAGAAAGGTGGTCGGCAGTTGGGCGGTTCGAATCCCCAGCACCGCGTAACGGAGTGAGCTCCCATGACTTGTCCCAGCTTCTGCCAACCTAGCAGTTCGAAAGCATGTAAAAAATGCAAGAAGAAAAATAGGGAGCATCTTTGGTGGGAAGGGAACAGCATTTTGTGCACCTTCGGCATTGAGTCATGCCAGCCACGTGACCACGGAGACGTCTTCGGACAGCGCTGGCTCTTTGGCTTTGAAACAGAGATGAGCACCGCCCCCTAGAGCCGGGAACGGCTAGCACATGTGTGCGAGGGGAAACTTTACCTTTTTTTTTAAGCGAGATGTTCAGCTGCTCTTTAGGTAAAAGTTGTGTTTAGGCTAATTGGGCGGAGAGGGGGGAATAGACATAATGCAGAATAACAGAGTTGGAAGGGACCTTGGAGGTCTTCTAGTCCAACCTCCTGCCTAGGCAGGAAACCCTACGCCACTTCAGACAGATGGTTCTCCAATCTCTTCTTAAAGACTTCCAGTGTTGGGAGCATTCACAACTTCTGGAGGCAAGTTGTTCCACCGATTTAATTGTTCTGACTGTCAGGAAATTTCTCCTTAGTTCTAAGTTGCTTCTCTCCTTGATTAGTTTCCATCCGTTGCTGCCTCTTCTGCCTTCGGGGGCTTTGGAGAATAGTTTGACTCCCTCTTCTTTGGGGCCACCCCTCAAATGTTGCTCTAGGCGTTAGGTAGAACTTTGAAAAGTCGGAGGTTGTTCAGTGATTCAAGGGCCTGTTCCTTGAGGGTTTGCAGCTAGTCAGAAGCGAGTGGGACTGTAATAAAAAATTGAACAAGTCCCAGAGGTGCTTCCTTCTCCCCAAGTGCCAAACTGGACTTTCTTGTTCTTCTCTGAAGACGTTTTGCTTCTCATCCAAGAAGCTTCTTCAACACTGACTGGATGGTGGGGAAGGGAATGATTGATACTCCTTGCAAACAGCTGGTCATCTGCACCTAAATCCTTCCATTTCCCACCATCCGGTCAGAGTTGAGGAATGGATGAGAAGCAAAACATCTTCAAGGAGAAAAACAAAAACTCTTGAAAAAGCACCTTTGGGAGAACAAGTGACCTGGATGATGGAGAATCTCCATAGACAACAAGGCCAACGGGAGCCCAGTCGTATCTTCTGAGCCTTGGCAGCTGGTCATTTGGATCCTTTTTTAGAGAGTCATTGAGGCCACTTGGAGGATTTATATTCCTTGTAGGCAGCTGGTCATTTGCATCCTTTGAGAGAGTCATTGAGGCCACTTGGAGGATTTATACTCCTTGCAGGCAGCTGGTCATTTGCATCCTTTGAGAGAGTCATTGAGGCCACTTGGAGGATTTATATTCCTTGTAGGCAGCTGGTCATTTGCATCCTTTTAAAAGGGTCATTGAGATCACTTGGAGGATTTATACCAGTCATATCTTCTGAGCCTTAGAGGGAGTATCTTCCCTGTAAAACACATTGCTTGAAGTGATAGAATCATAGGGGCGGAGGGGACCTTGGAGGTCTACTAGTCTAACCCTCTGCCTAAGGCAGGAGTTCTTATATCATCCCAGACAAATGTCCCCAAAGTCCTTTATTTTGCAGGAGCCAATGGACTTTCTTGTTTTTTTTCTTTTGAAGATGTTTCGCTTCTCATCCAAGAAGCTTCTTCAGCTCTGTCTGGATAGTGGAGAAGGGAAGGATCTATACTCCTTGCAGACAGCTGGTCATTTGCATCCTTTGAGAGGGTTGTTGAGGCCACTTGGAGGTTTGTCCTCAGGTCACTGAGCAGTGCAAATGGACCTGGAGCCTTCTCAGAATGGCTAAAAGCCTCCACACCCATTTGCACAACTCAGGCGACCCTGAGGACACGAAGAAAGTTTCAAGTGGCCTCAACGACTCTCTCAAAGGATGCAAATGACCAGCTGTCTGCAAGGAGTATCAATCCTTCTCTTGCCCACCATCTGGTGGAGCAACGTGGAGCAAAAGTCACTTAGCTAACTTCTGACTTATTAAATTTATAAGTATATATTTATAAATGTATAAATATCAATTTATAAATTATAAATCAACTGTGGTTGGTCCTATGTTGAGAACTCCTCTTCCTCCTTCTCCCTCCTTCTCCTCCTCCTTCTTCTCCCTCCTCCTCTTTCTCTTCCTTCTCCCTCCTCTTTCTCTTCCTTCTCCCTCCTCCTCTTCTCCCTCCTTCCTCCTCCTCCCTCCTCCTCTTCTTCCTCCTCCTCCCTCCTCCTCTTCCTTCTCCTTCTCCCTCCTCCTCTTTCTCTTCCTTCTCCCTCCTCCTCTTCTCCCTCCTCCTCTTCCTTCTCCTTCTCCCTCCTCCTCTTTCTCTTCCTTCTCCCTCCTCCTCTTCTTCCTCCTCCTCCCTCCTCCTCTTCCTTCTCCTTCTCCCTCCTCCTCTTTCTCTTCCTTCTCCCTCCTCCTCTTCTTCCTCCTACTCCCTCCTCCTCTTCCACCTCCCTCCTCCTTCTCCCTCCTCCTCTTTCTCTTCCTTCTCCCTCCTCCTCTTTCTCTTCCTTCTCCCTCCTCCTCTTCCTCCTCCTCCTCCTCCTCCTCCCTCCTCCTCCTCCTCCAAATGGGCGTGGAGCCTTCTCGGCATGGCTAAAAGCCTCCACATCCATTTGCACTCCTCAGGTGACCCTGAGGGCATGGACACACCTCCAAGGGGCCTCAACAACCCTCTCAAAGGATGCAAATGACCAGCAAAATGGGATCGTGCGCACATGCACCGGGCGGGGGGGGTTTGCACACTCATGCATGGAGGGGTGCTGTTGCACACAGATGCACGGGGAGGGGCATTGCATTATGGGTGTCGGCACGCGCTTGTGTACTCCTCGCGCACAAGTGTGCTTTCGGCCCCCAAGGGAAAAAAGGTTCGCTACGACTGGCCTCAGCCATGTTTACCTTTTAGCCTCCAAAGGCATCTTAAGAGTCCGCAGATTATTATGAGACCTCCTCTAATGTAGCAGCAAGAGAGTGCGATTGGTTTAATCTCCTTTGCTAGCCCTCTAATGATAGCCACAGGGCCTGCCATCTGTTCAGATCCATGGCAGTTCGTTTCCAAATAGGCATGTCCCCCATCGGTTTTGGCCAAATCCCGAACATCTGCAGTGGCATTGTGTAGCACTTGGTTTTTATGCTTTTCCCCAAAAGGCCAATAATCCCAATCTGATTTTGTGGCTGGACGGCCCTGTTCCACTTAATCCTGAGATGAAAACCCAGTGTTTGGATCAGCGGCGGGATTCAATTTTTTTTTTTTTTAGTACCAACTACCAGTTCTGTGGGCATGGCCTGGTGGGCATTGCTTGTCTTGGTGGGCGTATCGGGGTTCCAAATAGCATCTAAAAGTAAATCAGAGTCCAAAGGCAAAGGATTCCTCAAAGTTCCAATTGATTAAGAGAGCCATGTTGGCACAACTGGGGAAACCCGAATCTGAAAGCTTCCCGGTTTTCCCCACCCAGTTGAAAGTTCAAGATCCTGCCCCCCACACTCACAAGTCCATCCCTTGGTCCAATCTCCCACTGCCAAACTGGCAGCTTCCACCCATCCAGTTCCGGTCAGGTGCAGAGGTGCAGAGACAAAGGATGACCTTGGCTTTCTAGAAAGAATGTTGTTATGGCTACATAGCATCTAACCCCGTACAATCCCCCCTCCCATCTTCCCACAGTAGAAAATGCATAGTAGAATAATAGAAAGCGTGGCAGGCTAAAGAACCCAAAGAAAAGATGGCTGCAGGCCTGACAGGGCATAGCTGGGGAAGGATACTGCAAAATCCCCATTCCGATCAGCTGGGAGGCAGAGAATAGATGAGGGTGGGACCAATCATAGGTGGTATTTACCTGTTCTCCAGACTACTCAAAATTTCCGTTACCGGTTCTCCAGAACTGTTCAAAATCTGCTGAATACCACCTCTGGTTTGGATCATTTCAAACAGCCCAGATCAGGGTTTGGTGAACTTTGGCAACTTTAAGATGGGTGGACTTCAACTCCCAGAATTCCCCAGCCACGAATCACCCATCTTAAAATTGCCAAGGTTGAGAAACATTGGCTCACACACACACACACACACACAATTATATGATTTATTATTGATTTGTTATTGATTTGTTATTGATTTATTGATTTATTATTTATTATTTATTTATTTATTATTTATTATTTATTATTTATTTATTATTTATTTATTATTTATGTATTTATTTATGTATTTATTTATTATTTATTATTTATTTATTTATTTATTATTTATTATTTATTTATTATTTATTTATTATTTATTTATTTATGTTTTATGTTTTATTTATTTATTGTTTATTGTTTATTATTTATTTATTTATTATGTATGTATGTATGTATGTATGTATTGATTGATTGATTGATTGATTGATTGTAGGTTGGGAGAGGAAGAGGCATTACCTGTATATATTAGAATCTTATCCGCTCCTGGGAAATTTAACTGTGTTTGCAATTGGGCGTCAATGTTTCCAAGGCGGAGTTTGTCAGAGTTTGTTGTAGAAGAATCAAATCCAGAAAAGCACACACACACAGATAACTGATTCAGCTGGATTCATTAACGTCTTTATATACGTAATAACAGATGAATAAATGTACAATAGTAGGTTATTTCAACGTGGTAGAGGTTACAAGCAGAACACAAGCAGGAGAGAACAGTTTCATTTCAGAGTTCATAGCAGACAGAGATCAGTTTCAGTTTCGATTCTCAGCACAGATTCAGATCTGTTGGCTGCCTTAGTTGCAATGCCTGATCTATTGCAGTCTATGAATATTCATACTCTTGACAAAGTTTTTTTTTTTAAATAAATGGATAGAGAACTTTTGGGAGGGGATTCATGGGCAACTAGATGTCACTGAAATAGGGTGGACTGCATTGTGGCGGAGATCAATGGCTTGACAGTGAATTCTGGCCGAGAAAATCTGGAAAAAGGAGCGATTGTGAGATCGCCCACTCGATAACTCCAGACAGCTGCTTTTTATGGGTAGACTGTGGGAACTGAGGTTTTTGCGATGAGCTTCTGATTTGAACGGCTGAGAGTTGACGGATTTCAATCAAGTTCAAATCCGTAATATAGCCTTTTTATTTTATTTCATTTTAGGTTTTTTTAAAAATCCCATCTTTATTACTTACAATACAATACAATAGCAGAGTTGAAAGGGGCCTTGGAGGTCTTCTAGTCCAACCCCCTGCCTAGGCAGGAAACCCTATACCGTTTCAGACAAATGGCTATCCACCATCTTCTTAAAGACTTCCAGTGTTGGGGCATTCACAACTTCTGGAGGCAACTTCTGTTCCACTGATTCATTGTTCTAACTCTCAGGAACTTTCTCCTCAGTTCTAAGTTGCTTCTCTCCTTGATTAGTTTCCACCCATTGCTTCTTGTTCTACCCTCAGGTGCCTTGGAGAATAGTTTGACTCCCTCTTCTTTGTGGCAACCCCTGAGATATTGGAAGACTGCTATCATGTCTCCCCTAGTCCTTCTTTTCATTAAACTAGACATACCCAGTTCCTGCAACCGTTCTTCCTATGTTTTAACCTCCAGTCCCCTAATCCTCTTTGTTGCTCTTCTATGCACTCTTTCTTTATGGATTTATAATTTGCCGAGCCTGATTTCTTAATCACTTTCCGAAATTGCTTCTTAACTATTGTTTAACTATTTACGAAAGCTTTGCAACAACATATTATAATAATAGCTATTGCTATAATAGCTATAATAGCTATTGCTATATTCTAGAGCACTGAGTATGTCTCCATCAATCCTTAGTAATATAAGTTTTAAATATAATTTTAATGACTTAAAATATTTTGGGGGGAAGGGTTGTTGTTTTTTTTTTTTTGAAGAAAACATAAAATGGTTGAGTAGAAAGTTGATTTTGGAAAGTTACCAATGGACTAGGAGTCCAGATGAATTTGAAATAAGGCATTGAAATTAATTTTAAGAATCCTCCCTATGGATAAACACTATTGTTTTGAAGTAATTGAATTAAAAACAACATGATATGATGGGACTTTGAAGGCTGGTCGCTAGAAGAACCCGAAAGAATGAACTATTGCAATTAAAGGAGGAGAATAATTTGACTTATTAATACAGGACAGAGCCAAATATTTTGACCTTGAACGAACTGAAGGATATTTGTGAACAATGGAGCCAGAAGATAATTTTAATAGCATCTGCCATTATAAATAAACTGTGTTTGTATGGAAGAACAAGTTTTACCAGACAAGGCTAAGACTGATTTAAAAGTGGATTTAAAAAATGACAGACTGCAGGAATAATGTAGAAAAAGTTGTTATACTGGATATACAAATGAAACCTGCTGATGTCTTAATAATTAAAAGGGATATACAAACAAGCAATGACTGGACACTTTTCCTATATTGAATTTCAAAAGAGACTTGTTAAAATTTTAAACAATTTTGTGACGGGGCAGAGGGAAAAAAAGATAAATGAAATCATTGTTTGAAGGGATTAAAGATCAAGACTGCTAAAAGTAAAAGGAAGGAATTTAAAGTTAGATTATTTGACCAAGGTTAACATAGATATGTTATTATCCCTTGTAACCCTTCATGGACTTTGCAAATCAGAACCAAATGACAAGGTTTTAAGGATTTATTTATAGATAAAGGATGAACTATGGGACAAATATATTGTTTCTTGTATTTTAAGAGAAGGAGATAAGTTAGTAAATTGTTTAGATTTGTGATGAAGGAAAAAGTTGTTTATGTATTTCTTTTCACTTTCTGTATTCTTTCTATTTTCCTTTCTATTTTTTTTCCCTTTTGAATTTGTAATTTTTTGAACTTTGCACATTTATAATGTTGGAATTTTTATGAACTGTCACTCCTTTGTTTGGATTTCCATGAGAAATCTTCTTTTTTTAAAGAAAATATCATTTTTAAACTGTGTGTTGTACAATGCTATCTGTAGATAGAATAGTTGTTATACAAGGATTCTCTGCAGTGGTGGGTTTCAAAAATTTTTAGAACCTCTTCTGTAGGTATGGCCTGCTTTGTGGAAGTGGCTTACTGGCCATGTGACTGGGTGGGAGTGACTTGCCGGCCATGTGACCGGGTGGGAGTTACTTGCCAGCCATGTGACTGGGTGGGCATGGCCAATTGTAAAATGTTGTGAAACTCACTTAACAACGCTCTTGCTTAGCAACCAAAATGTTGGCTCAAAAACTCTGGCATTTGAAGCATGCAAGTCTTAAAGCTGTCAAGTTACAAGACCCTTGCACCCCTAACCCTTTAGGGGGGAAAAAAACCCCAGGGGTATTCAAACTTGACAGCTTTAAGACTTGTGGACTTCAACTCCCAGAATTCCTCCTCCAGTCATATTGCCTTAGGAACTCTGGCGTTGAAGTGTGCAAGTCTTAAAGCTGTCAAGTTACAAGACCCTTGCATCCCTAACCCTTTAGAAAAAAGAACGCCAGAGGTGTTCAAACTTGACCGCTTTAAGGCTTGTGGACTTCAACTCCCAGAATTCCTCCTCTTGCTCTTCATCTTGATGATGTGCAGATGGATGGGGGGAGGGAGCTGGAACTGGTTCTAAACGGCTCTGTAGATTTGTGGAACGTCTTCTATAGAAGAGGTTAGAACTGGCAGGAACCCACCCCTGATTCTCTGAGACCCAAATATGGATGCCTTCATAGTTTAAAAAAAGGTTGTGAAACCTTCTTTTAATATTTCTTCTGTTTCTATACTGTCTACACCTGCAGTCCTGCAATTCTCCAAATTGAAGTTTCATTTAGGTTTCCTTTTCATCTGCTTTTTTCTTGGACGTTAAAACCTGTAAGCATTTGCTTCAGTTTCCGTTTTTAGTATATTATTATCTTGTCCATACAAATCTCTCAAACCCTTCTCCTGTCTTCCTCATTTGATTTTACCCTTTTATTTCTAATTCACTTCGTTCTGTCGGAAGCTTTTTGTTTAGCCCTCTGTCCAGTTTCAAAAACTCGTTTCGATGATCACTCCCCCTTCAATTTCTCTGCCTCTTAATTGGTGATAACCATCTTGCAGCTCTCTTTTCTTTGTTTAGAGTTAGAAGGGACCTTGGAGGTCTTCTAGACCGGTTCCACCACAAAACCGCGTTCGACTAGAGGGCGCTCGACGAAACTGCGTAGCTGACGTCATCACAGCGCGACAACAGCGTGGAGAAAAAAGCACGCTGTAAACGCTAAACCTAAAATTAACCCCTAAACCTAAACCTAACCCCCCTAAACCTAATCCTAAACCTAACCCTTAACCTAACCCTAAACCTAACCCTAAACCTAACCCTTAACCTAACGCTAAACCTAATCCTAATCCTAACCCTTAACCTAACCCTAAACCTAACCCTAAACCTAACCCTTACCTTAACTTGAATCGGCTTGCTTTCAAAGCGCTATTTAAAGCGCCCTTCTTTCTCCGCGCTCGCTGTTGTCGCCCTGTTGATGACGTCAGCGACGCGGTTTAATCGGGCGCGCTTTAGTCGAGCGCGGTTTTGTCGTGCCACGTTCTAGACCAACTCCCTGTTTAGGCAGGAAACCCTATATCATTTCCGCCTTCCTCGCATGGTTTATTTCTCTCCTCCTGCCAAGTTTTAAAATAAACTCCCCCCCACCCCAAATTTTAGCTTTGCAATTTCGAAGTCTCTTGTTGGTCTCCCCCACCACACACACTTTTAGGCTGCGAAGCGAAAAACAATATGCTAACTATCTTAAATCCACCCGTCAATAAAATAGAACCCAAATCACAGGAGCTAACATTCGCTGGCATTTTTCTCTTTAGTGATAGATCGGTTAAGAAATTAATTGCTGCGCTTGTCGGCTCGAAACAGCGATAGCAACTGTTAGATTTTGAAACGGGCCCAATTCTGTCTGCAGTGACTGCACTTATGCATATGCTATCAAGATTAAGTCTGCTGACATTGTCATAATATTTTGGATATACACGTCAACATATTAATTTCCCAGCTGGTTCTCTGTCATCGGCACTCTGCCTATAAGTAAAAGCAGTATTGGAATCACAGACAGGCATTCCTTTCCCTCTCCCGTGATTATAACCTTACCCCCTTCCTTTTCCCTCCTTCCTCCATCCCTCCCCAAAACCAGGTCCTCTTGTTCATTTCCTGTAAGTTGCATGATCAGCTGGCTGGGGGATCCTGGGAGTTGAAGTCCACACATCTTAAAAGGTACGAAGGTTGAGAAGGCGACATCTTTTCAGTAGAATAGATAGTGTAGAGTGGAATGGAATGGAATGGAATAGAATTCTTTATTGACCAAGTGTGATTGGGCACACAAGGAATTTGTCTTTGGTGCATATGCTCTCAGTGTACATAAGGAGAATAAAATATATTAATCAAGAATAAAAGAATAGAATAGAATTAGAATAGAATTCTTCATTGACCAAGTGTAATTGGACACACAAGGAATTTGTCTTTGGTGCATATGCTCTCACTGTACATAAGGAGAATAAAATATATTAATCAAGAATAAAAGAATAGAATAGAATAGAATTAGAATAGAATTCTTTATTGGCCAAGCATGATTGGACTCACAAGGAATTTGTCCCTGGTGCATATGCTCGCAGTGTACATAAAAGAAAAGATACATTCGTCACAAATCATAAGATGCAACTTAATGATAGTCATAGGATACAAATAAGCAAGCAGGAAAAAATATCGGTATAAATAGAATAGAGCAAAATAAGGAATGGAATAGAATTGAATTGAATTCTTTATTGGCTAAGTGTGATTGAGCACCCAAGGAATTTGTCTTTGGTGCATATGCTCTTAGTGTACATAAAAGAAAAGATATATTTGTCATGAATCATAAGGTGCAACTCTTAATGATAGTCATAGGATACAAATAAGCAATCAGGAAAAAATATCAATAGAAATAGAGTAGAGAAGAATAGAGTAGAGTAGAATAGAATAGAACAGAACAGAACAGAACAGAATTCAATTCTTTATTGGCCAAGCATGATTGCATCCAGAATTTGTCTTTGGTGCAGATGCTCTCAGTGTACATAAAAAAAAAGATATATTCGTCACGAATCATAAGGTGCAACTCTTAATGATAGTCATAGGATACAAATAAGCAATCAAATCATACTAGGAAACAATCAATATAAATCGTAAGGATACAAGCAACCAGTTACAGTCCTGCAGTCCTAAGTGGGAGGAGAAGGGTGATAGGAACGATGAGAAGACTAATAGTAATAGTAATGCAGATTTAGTCAATAGTTTGACAGTGGTGAGGGAATTATTTGTTTAGCAGAGTGATGGCGTTCGGGGAAAAAACTGTTCTTGTGTTAAGTGGTTTTGGTGTGCAGTGCTTTATAGCGTCATTTTGAGGGTAGCTGTTGAAACAATTGATGTGCAGGATGTGAGGGGTCTGTAAATATTTTCCTGGCCCTCTTTTTGACTCGTGCAGTGCACAGGTCCTCAATGGAAGGCAGGTTGGCAGTAATTGTTTCTTTCTGCACTTCTAATCATTCTCTGGTGGCGCGGTGGTTAAATGCAGCACTGGTGGCTGACTGCTAGATCAGCAGTTCAGCGGTTCAAATCTCACCGGCTCAGGGTTGACTCAGCCTTCCATCCTTCCGAGGTGGGTAAAATGAGGACCCGGATTGTTGTTGGGGGCAATATGCTGACTCTGTAAACCGCTTAGAGAGGGCTGAAAGCCCTATGAAGCGGTATATAAGTCTACTGTTATTGCTCTGAAATCTCTGTCTGTCTTGTTGGGTTGCAGAACCAAACCAGACAGTGATGGAGGTGCAGATGAGAGACTCAGTCATTCCTCTGTAGAACAGAATCAGCAGCTCCAAATTGCCAAGGTTAAGGAACTTAAAGCCTGCCGACTGGGGGATTCTGGGAGTTGAAGTTCACACGTCTTAAAGTGACAAAGGCTTAGAGGCCACACCTTTTCAAGTTGCCAAGGTTGGGAAACACGCAGCATGCTGGCTGAGGAATCCTGGGAGTTGAAGTCCATGGGTCTTGAAGTCGCCAAGGTTGACAAAACACTTCTTCAGAGTAAGGCCGAGCAAACTTCTTGTAAAGAAAGTTGCTCTCCGTTGCAATGTTTGTTTCTCTGCCCCTGTTAATCCATCTGGAAGTTGAAATATTTTGCTGGAGGGTTCAGGGAAACTGTTCATGCAGATTTGGGGCAAATGTCGGGGAGAGATTGACCAGTAATGGAAGGAGTCATAATATCTGGACACTTCATTCTGCTGATAATACTGCATAACTACCACACCCTCAAGGTTGAGCTGGAGTCAAAAATGTGTTGGCTCTTGGAAGAAAAAGAGTTTTTAAAGCAGGAATGTTGTAAGCTGGGTACACACTTTCTCCGTTACTGTATAGTCACGAGAGTCAATAATCCAGGGTTAGATCTCACAAATGAAGGCAAATATGGGTGCCCCAGGAGAACTTGCAGGATCAAATCTGGGTCAATCACAGGGACTAGAGGTTTAGTCTTCCGAGCTTTTAAATTCATGCTGGAGCCCATCCTCAGTGAACTTCTCTCTACAAGAATGTGTGCTTTGGGCTAGTCTATTCGTAGTATTTATGTGGTGCCTTGTTGGATGTGGTTTCTTCTTGGTTGATTGAGGTGTTGATGGGCAACTTATTAACTTGTTGGCTGTTGTTTCCTTGTGCTGCCAAGTTCTCAGCTCCTGACAGGCTGGTGGTAAATCAGCCCTCCTGTTGACTGGCAAGGGGCCCGTTTCCCAGGCTTCAATCATTTCCCGGGCTGTTTTTGTACCTGCTCGGCCAACAATCATCATAGCTGCGGAAGTGAATGGGCGTCTTGTTCATTGCAATGTGACGCTGCCAATGAGTTCGGGTCTCCACATCTGACCACTCACTTGTGTTCTTGCAATCTCATTAGCATCCTCCTCGTCCGTCTTGCATAGTCACCATGGCAATCCACAGAGGGGATCCAGTAGGTTACCTTGGAAGTGTCTCTCACCTCCAAGCAATTTTTGCAATCCATGACCCAATCACTTCGGTCCCGGTGACTGAGCCAGCAGATTGGATGCTGGATTTGATCTGTTGTATCCAACCCAGCCCATTGGTATTTCCTCAACCAATCCAAGTTTGCCTATCGCATTCGGTTTTTCACCGCCTTCCTCCCTTTTCTTCTTCTGTGGATTCGACCCAAAGAACTTGCAGATCCAGAGTGGTTGTGTATTCTTAAATGCAAAGAATACACACCCTTCATTCAGTTACAGCCCAAGGAATTGGGTTTTTTCCCTTCCTAGGTTGAAGGGCCGTTGTTCCGACCTAGGCTTCCTGACACAGTGAAAAGCACATGCATAGTCCCCCAACCTCTCTTTTTTATTTCAAAGGCTGTGAATTATGTTCTTTCACAGCTTGTAAAGAGTCTTACAGTAGTCTGTCAAAGTCTTTCGCGATCAGGCTGATAAGCACCCACCTTTATCTTTCTTGAAATGCTGCCAAAGACTTAACTGGCAATTAGCTTGGTAAGGACACACAGAGCAAAGAGTCAAAACGGAGCTTCAGAAGGTGAACTGATCAGCATGAACCAAGTTGCTTCCTGCAAAGGCTCAAGTGCCTTTGCTCTTCCTTTATGTCCTATGGGAGGGGTCAATCACTTCCAAGCCTTACTCCCGAGTCGTCCCTTCTGTCTTAACTGTTCTTGCCTTCTGGCAGCTCTGCGCATGCACACACTGGGAACAGGCTCCCCCTGTTCCTCAGCCTCGCTGATGTCTGACTCCGGAGGCTCTCGAGGCAGCACATAGCTCCTTGGTGGCCCTGGCCCCCTCTCTGCCTCCGACACAGAGCCCTCGTCCGAGCTTTCCCCAGACTCCAGGACTGGCGCATGTTCCTCCCCAACCTCCTCACTGTCCGAATCTGCTGCCAGCTCTGCAGACCGCCGGTGGGCCACAATAGCCGTTGGGTTTGTGACCATCCAAAATGAATGAATCCGCTTCCCTTTGTTCTTTTGGCAAGTTCCCCTTTGATGATATGTGGTGTTGCTGTTCATGAATAATGAGCAAGTAGCAAGAATGCAAGGGACTCAAGAGAACATCTCCACTGGGCATATCATGAATCATAGAATGGGAAGGGACCAGTTGGGCTGCTGGGTCCGGCCATCTGCTCAGTATAAGAAAACCTCCCTGAGAGACGGCTGCCTAAGTTGTGCTTGGTCACACCCAGAGAAAGAAGGTTCACGACCTCCAATAGGGCTGTTCCCACTGTTGGATTGCTTCCCTGGTGAGAAACCTCAAGGAGAATCTGTCCTAGGTACGTTGAACAGTCTTAAGATCAGCCCTACGCCGTCCGTCCCCGTAGTAGAAATCAGCTCCATAGGAATCTAACCTAACTATCAGATATCAGCCTAAAGCTATCAGCCAAAGTATCAACCTAAAACTTTCAACCAAATGATCAAGAATCAATCTAAAACTATTAACTGAAAATATGAAATATGAAGTTGACACTCTCAACTAAACTATCAAGAATCAACTTCCAACTATCAAGCATCAACTAAAATTGTCAACCAAACTATCTAGATTCAGCCTAAAACTGTCAGCCAATCAAGCATCAACCTAAAACTCTCAACCAAACTATCAAGAATCAACCTCAAACTATCAAGCATCAACTAAAATTGTCAACCAAACCATCTAGAATCAACCTCAAACTCTCAACCGATCAAGAATCAGATCAAGAATCAACCTAAAACACTCAACTGATCAAGAATCGACCTAAAACTCTCAACCAATCAAGAATCAAGCTAGATCCAACCTAGAACTAAGGAGAAATTTCCCAACAGTGAGAACAATTAATTATGTGGAACAGAAGTTGCCTCCAGAAGTTGTGGATGCTCCAACACTGGAGGTGTTTAAGAAGAGGTTGGAGAACCATTTGTCTGAAATGGTAGAGGATCCCGTGCCTGAGCAAGGAGTTGGATTAGAAGACCTCTATGGTCCCTTCCAACTCTGTTGTTCTGTAAATTTTGGACTTCTTGGCATCCTGCAAGAACTTATCTTAAACTGTAGATCAGGGGCCTCCAAATTTGACAACATTAAGACTTGTGGACTTCAACTTGAGGGCTTCAGCTCCCAGAATTCCCCATCCAACATGCCTGGCTAAGGGATTCTGGGAGTTGAAGTCCACAAGTCTTAAAACTACCATATTTGAAGACCACTGCTCTAGAACATCTGTGGCCTTTAGAGGTCCTGTCACCCAGAAGATGTGAACTAGGCAACTGTAATAAACCTGCCCACCAAGTGGTATCTTTCTAACAGGTAAACCAGTCCCTGAATTTAGTTGAAAATAACCAAACGACAGCACAAAGTAGATGTCTTTTGACAGAAGACGCTTGAGTTCTTCTTGAGTTACGTGAAGGAGGGATGGACTCATTGGTGTTCATCTTCTGAAGTTTGCTTTTGTTTCCCGCATACTTGTCTTTCAACCCAGGGGTTCTGCTAAGCCCAACCTGTCCTTTCCTTACTGAGTCATATCTTCCTTTCGCTTGCAAAACCAACAACTGGGATCTTAGGTGGGGCCTGCAGTATGTGATGGAGAAAAATCTGAAGATGCCTACAGATGGGTGGGATGATGCCCTGGAGCCTTTTGTCAGCCTCTTCAGCCCTTGGCTCGCTTTTCCAAAGAATGGGGCATGATGCCTTGATTCCTGGCCTGCTTCATAAACAGGCTTCTCTCTGTCTTCTTCTTCTTCTTCTTCTTCTTCTTCTTCTTCTTCTTCTTCTCCTTCTCCTTCTCCTTCTCCTTCTCCTTCTCCTTCTCCTCCTTCTCCTCCTCCTCCTCCTCCTCCTCCTCCTCCTCCTCCTCCTCCTCCTCCTCCTCCTCCTTCTTCTTCTTCTTCCAGGCTGCTTCCAAGAGGACAAAATATTTAGATCAGGTTGTGATTATCTCTAGGGATGATGACTTACTATGACCCATCTATTTGTAGTAGTTTAATATATTTGGTATGTACACGTGACTTAATCAGTATTCTGTTCTGTTCTATTCTATTCATTTTTTTATATTCTATTCTATTCCATTCTAATCTATTCATTTCAATTCGATTCTACTCTACTCTTCTATTCTCCTTCCTTATTCTATTCTATTCTATATTATTCTATTCTATTCATTTCCTATATTCTATTCTATTCATTTCCTATATTCTATTCTATTCAGTCTGTCCTATTCATTCTTTTCTATTTTCTATATTCTATTCTATTCCTTATTCTTTTATTCTATATTATTCTATTCATCTCCTATATTCTATTCTATTCAGTCTGTTCTATTCATTCTTTTCTATTCATTTTCTATATTCTATTCTATTCCTTATTCTATTCTATGCTATATTATTCTATTCTATTCATTTCCTATAGTCTAGTCTATTCATTTCCTATATTCTATTCTATTCTATTCATTTCCTATAATCTAATTTATTCATTTACTATATTCTAATCTATTCATTTACTATATTCGTCTATTCAGTCTGTTCTATTCATTCTTTTCTATTCATTTTCTATATTCTATTCTATTCTATTCTTTTCATTCTATTCTATTCCTTTTTCTATATTCTATTCTATTCCTTAGTCTATTCCTTTTCTATATTCCATTCCACTCCACTTCACGCCAGGTTGACGCACCCTTCCATCCTTCCGAGATGGAAAATGAGGAGCCAGATTGTTGGGGGGCAAAATGCTGACTTTGTAAACCGCTTAGAGAGGGATGTAAAAGCACTGTGAAGCGGTCTATAAGTGCTATTGCTATTCTCTCCCCTCCATAGAACATAGAATATTAGGGTAAGAATGGACCTTGAAGGTCTATTAGTCCAACCTCCGACAAAATGGTTGTCCAATCCCTTCTTAGAAACCTCTAGTGATGAAGCACCCACCACCTCTGAACGCAAACCGTTCCGCTGTTTTCAATCCTAGGTTGCATCTCTCTTTAACGATCTCCCACCTGTTACTTCTTGTCCTGTAAATCTTCTTCTTGGCTGGGTGAAGTTGCCCGTGATATTTCTGAAGGCATCTGACAAGACTTCAAAGTCTTCACATCAGGGTAATCCCATTCCCCCACCCCCAGTCAACCTTTTCATCTTTCTGTTTGTTGAACAGATTGGTTGGCCAAGGCGTTTAGAATAATAAACCATGAAAATAGGAAGCTTACCCGAGAGTAAGCCAACACTTTGTTTTTGACAGCAAGTAGGTGTAAGACTTGCTACTGATTGTTTCTCCGTTAATCGTCTCTCACCTCCGTGGAGTTAACGCAAACTCTTTGTATTCCCGGATTGGACAGGAAGGTGTCTGGATTTTGTGTTGAAGTATTCATCTTCACAGATTATACAACAGGTTTGCTAGTCTGTGGAGATTCTCAGCCATCCGGGTCATGGTTGCCCCAAAGTTGCTTTTTTTCAAGAGGCAACTGGATATTCTGGTTTTTTCTTTTGGAGACATTTCGCTTCTCATCCAAGGAGCTTCTTTAGCGAATAGAAGGATTTATATTCCTTGGTATATGCAGTACAATGCTGTGAGCCATGTCCAGACCTGTCCATTGGGGAAACAAAACAGCCACTTCATATTCGCATGGCGCAACATAGAAGAACAAATCCAACAGGACAAGATTCAGCAGCCCGTTTACATTTAACCCACAAAGGCCACTCTTTTGAAGAAAGCAAAGTCCCATGTTTTGGACAGAGAGGACCGCTGGTTTGCAAGAGGGGTCAAAGAGGCCATCTGTGTCGAAACTGAACAGCCCTCGCTCAACAGACGGGGAGGGATATGACATCATCTATCACCGGTCTACAACACCACAGTTCCGCACCCATTTGCACTACTCAGGTGACCCTGAGGACAAAAGCTAAACCTCCAAATGGCCTCAACAACTCTCTCAAAGGATGCAAATGGCCAGCTGTCTGCAAGGAGTAGAAATCCTTCCATTCCCCACCATCCGGTCCAGAGCTGAAGAAGCTCCTTGGATGAGAATCGAAATGTCTTCGAAGAAAAACCCAGAAAGTGCAGTTGCCTCTTGAAAAAGCACCTTTGGGACAACTGAGGACAGTGATAAACCTCCAAGTGGCCTCCAAAAGGATGCAAATGACCAGCTGTCTGCAAGGACTAGAAGTCCTTCCATTCCCCACCATCTGGTCCAGAGCTGAAGAAGCTCCTTGGATGAGAATCGAAATGTCTTCAAAGAAAAACCCAGAAAGTGCAGTTGCCTCTTGAAAAAGCATCTTTGGGACAATTGAGGACACTGGTCAACCTCCAAGTGGCCTCAATGACCCTCCAAAAGGATGCAAATGACCAGCTGCCTGCAAGGAGTATAAAACCTCCAAGTGGCCTCGACAACCATCTCAAAGGATGCAAATGACCAGCTGTCTGCAAGGAGTATACAACCTCCAAGTGGCCTCAATGACTCTCTCAAAGGATGCAAATGACCAGCTGCCTGCAAGGAATATAAATCCTCCAAGTGGCCACAATGACTCTCTAAAAGGATGCAAATGACCAGCTGTCTGAAAGGAGTATACAACCTCCAAGTGGCCTCAATGACTCTCTCAAAGGATGCAAATGACCAGCTGTCTGCAAGGAGTAGAAATCCTTCCATTCCCCACCATCCTTTCCAGAGCTGAAGAAGCTCCTTGGATGGGAAGCGAAACATCTTCAAAGAAAAAACAGAAAGTCCAGCTGCCTCTTGAAAAAGCACTGAGGACACTCATAAACTTCCAAGTGGCCTCAATGACCCTCTAAAAGCGATGAGAAGAGAGAGCTCCAAAGAAGGATAATGGCCCCAGTTGCGCCAGCTTCAGGGTTGAGAGCAGCCCTGTGCCGTAGCTTCAGCCTGTCTGAAAACTCCCTGCGGATGAGTAAGATGGAAGAACGTCAGTCTGACTCATATGTTTGGATAGATGTCCACCCCCAGCAAATCTGAAGTGGGGGGGGGAAGCTGGAGGAAAGGCCAATGACGTGGTGAGTGCATCATGGTTTGCATGGCTTCCGCACCGAGCCGAACTGTGTGGGCAGCCCCCCCTCTGCATTCATCCTTAGTCACATCGTCAGATGCTTAGCAAGCCCTCATCTGGCCACAGACCCTTTCTAGAAGCATCCTTTGGGAAAGAGGAAAGCACGGGATTTCAAAACAAGACCGCAGTTGACAGGAACCAAGGCAAGAAGCAACGGTGGGGGGGGGGAACTAATCAAGGAGAGGAGCAATCTAGAACTAAGGAGGGATTTCCCGACTGTGGGAACAATTAACATGTGGAACAACTTGCCACCAGAAGTTGTGAATGCTCCAAGGCTGGAAGTTATTTTCAGAAGAGAATTGACAGCTATTTGTTGTGGAGGGTCTCCTGCCTAAGTAGGGGGTTGGATTAGAAGACCTCCAAGGCCCCTTCCAACTCTGTTACTCTCCGTTGCTCTCTGCTCCCCTTGGGTGAAGGAAGGGGCCATCTTTTTAAAAGCAAAGAGGAAAAATACCCAAGAGGTGGTGAAATGGTAGGTCCCGTAAATTGTTCAAAAGGGGGCCCCTGACCCTTAAGAATGTGTGATACGTGTTGTGGTCCAGCAGGAGCCATTGGAGCTGCCACCAGACTCCGACAGCGAGGGGCCCTATGAGTCGGCTCCGGAGGATGTGGAGGACCCTGGACAGGATTCCAACTCCGAGCAGGGTGCAGAGAGGCTGGTTGGCCACCAGGAGGCACCTGAGCCTTGGACCAGTGGGGAGGAGACAAGGGAGAGTGAGCCGGAGAGTGAGTTGTTCCTGGATGCACGCCATCGAAGAGCTACTCAGCGTCAGGAACAATTACGCAATTACAGGAGGTAATTGTGCTCAGCTGGTGGTCATTAGGCTCCTCTCCAGACTATAAAAAGGCTACTTGTGCACACGCCCCTCTTTGCAGAAGTCAACACAGAATCAAATGTCGGAGAACTTTGTAGGAGTTTGGCAGGCTGGATTGCTGCCAAGCCTTATCTGTGTTTATTGCTGCCCAAGCTTGTCTGTGCTGGGTTGCTGTCAAGGACCTGTTTGTCTGTTAATTAAATGCTGTAATTTATCTCTGGCTCGGAGTGTGCTTTGGTGCGGAACGAAGGGGGTCAGAACAGATACGTATGTAGGAATTGGATATGTATTGGTATGATTAGTAATTACCGTATTTTTCAGAGTATAACACACCTTTTTCCCTCAAAAAAGAGGCTGAAAATCTGGGTGCGTCTTATACACTGAACACAGCATTTTAGGCTTCCCGAAACCCCCCCCCCCTTTGCAAAAATGGTCATGCATAGCCTTTAGGAGGCTTTCATAGTGCTCCTGGGGGGCTGGGGATGGCAGAAATGAGCAAAACCTCACCCCCAGCTCCCAGGAGCACTCTGGAAGCCTCCTAAATGCTGTCTATGCCCTTTTTTAAAGGGAAAAATGGCCCTGTTTTTGTGAAAAACGGACTGTTTTTTGCTCGTTTTTGCCCCCCCCCCAAGCACTCTGTAAGCCCCCTAAAGGCTATTCATGCCTTTTTTGGGGAGGGGAAATGGGCCCATTTTCGTGAAAAATGCGCCGTTTTGGGGAGGTTTCCAGAGTGCAAAACCTTTTTTTTTTATTTGCCTCTTCAAAACCTTGGTGCGTTTTATACTCCGGTGTGTCTTGTATATAAAAGAAAGGATCAACAGACAGGAAATCTGACTGGCTGCACACACCTATGTAATGGATATAAAATGTAGTTGTTCTAAGATTTAATCACTATACGGAAACGTTTATGCCAGAAATGTCTAACGTTTTTAATTATCTAATAAAAAAACTTTATAATAATTTTTTTTAAAAGGGGTAGGGCATGATCTAAAAGACGTTGTTACCATGTATTTCTTATTTTAATTCTGGCTGCTTTCTCCTTCTCTTGCAGGTCAGAAAAATCAGCATATAGAGAGCCAACCGAAACTACGGAAGAAAAATCCTGACCTTTTGCCGAAATGCGTTTGAGCCGTAGACTGTGGTTAATGCCGTAGTTGTGCCAGGTAGGTGAAGAATGTGAGCATGGGTCTTGCTGCTCTTCCAGGGAGTCCTCGACTTATGGCCACAAGGGAGCCCCAGATTTCTGTCGCTAACCGAGCCTTCAAACAAACACGAGCTTCATCCATATCCTTTCTTAATCCCTTCTGGAGTTCACTTCCTGACCACATTTGGGATACAGGCACTTCCTGATTTAGGAGCACGATGGAGCCGTGCTAATGTCTGTTGCTAAACAAGACAGGTGTTCAGTGAGTTTTGGGCCCATTTTACTACCTTCCTTGCCACCATTGTTAAGCGGATCACTGCAGCTGCTTAGTTAGTAAGACTTGTTAAGGTTGAATCTGGCTTCCCCATTGACATGGCTTGTCAGAGGGTCGCTAAAACGGGATCGCACGACCCCGGGACACTGCAGCCGTCATAAATAAGAGTCAGGTGCCAAACATCTGAATTTTAACCATGTGATCATGGGGAATCCTGCAATGGTCGTAAGTGTGAAGACCATTTTAATGTAAGCTGATTAATGTATATTTAAAGTAAGAATAAAGATCTATTCCATTCTATTCTCCTTCCTTCTTTCCTTATTCTATTCTGTTCCATTCTTTCTTCTCTTCTTTATTCTATTAAATTCTAATTCTTTTAATTCTTATTCTGTCCTGTCCTATTCTATTCTATTCTATTCCATTCCTTTCTTTCTTCTCTATTCTATTAAATTCTAATTCTATTAATTCTTATTCTATTATGTTCTGTCCTATTCTATTCTATTCCATTCCATTCTATTTCTCTTCTCCTCTCCCCTCTCCTATTCTATTCTATTCCTTATTCTATTCTATTCTATTCTTCTATTATATTAGTCTATTCTATTTATCTCTTCTCTTTTCTATTCAATTCTAATTCTATTAATTCTTATTCTGTCCTGTCCTATTCTATCCTATTCCATTTCATTCCATTCCTTTCTTTCTTCTCTATTCTATTAAATTGTAATTCTATTAATTCTTATTCTATTCTGTTCTGTTCTGTCCTATTCTATTCCATTACATTCTATTTCTCCTCTCCTCTTCCCTCCCCTCCCCTGTTCTATTCTATTCTATTCCTTATTCTATTCTATTCTATTCTTCTATTATATTAGTCTATTCTATTTTTCTATTCTCTTTTCTATTCAATTCTAATTCTATTAATTCTTATTCTATTCTGTTCTGTTCTGTCCTATTCTATTCCATTACATTCTATTTCTCTTCTCCTCTCCACTCCTCTTCCCTCCCCTCCCCTGTTCTATTCTATTCCTTATTCTATTCTATTCTATTCTTCTATTATATTAGTCTATTCTATTTATCTCTTCTCTTTTCTATTCAATTCTAATTCTATTAATTCTTATTCTATTCTATTCTGTTCTGTCCTATTCTATTCCATTACATTCTATTTCTCTTCTCTCCTCTCCTCTTCCCTCCCCTCCCCTCCCCTGTTCTATTCTATTCTATTCCTTATTCTATTCTATTCTTCTATTAGTCTATTCTATTTATCTCTTCTCTTTTCTATTCAATTCTAATTCTATTAATTCTTATTCTGTCCTGTCCTGTCTTGTCCTCTCCTATTCCTTATTCTATACTGCAACAGTTGTAAATAGGAAATATTTTTCCCAGTTCCGCTTTAACTTCGAACGGACACTAAACAATCTGTTGTTAAGTCAACTATACCTAAAAATGTCCTCATTGTAGGGTTCTTCTCAGGAGATTTTTTCCCCCCTTCCTGGAAACAGGAGAAACCAGACTGTTTCCAGGGGGAGAATGAGATAATTAAAAACCAGATGAACTCATGACTAATGAAATGCATGTTCCGTATATGAGGACATCTCCAAAATTCTGTTCTCCTTTTAAAAAAAATGAAATGAAAGAAATGCAATCTGTATATATAAAAGCCAAATACCACTCACTCATCACGAAATCTCCAGAACCGTAAAGCCTACAAACCTGAAATTTGGCCCGTATGTTCCTCTTGGCTTCTAGGCGCTCGCTAAGAAAGGATTTTTCGAAATGACCATCAGATCATCAGTATTCCTTATACAGTATTATATTAACATTAACATCGAGTTAGACTTAGGAGTTGGGCGTTAAGGAGTTAGACTTAGCATCGATGCTAAGGAGTTCTACTCCCCCTCCCCACCTGAAAAGAACTCTGTTCCAACTTCCAACCAGTTGCCAGATATTTCCACGCTCTGATGCTAAGGAGTTAAACGTTCTACTTCCCCCTCTTTGACTGATCTCACAAATTGTCTGTCTTAGCAGCCATCTTCTCCTTTCCTCTGTCGTGTTTTCCAAAATATCCTGATTTCCCCCCTCCCCCTCAGTTTTCTCCCATTCAAATGCATATCTGTCGAAATGAGTCACTCCCGTTGGGACGGATGATGTCACTTCATTTTTTACTTGGGCCTTCAGCATCCCGGCATCTTGTAGCTTGCGTCCCCAGGCGAAGCACAGATGTCTGACGGTCATTTGAGGATTTTTTTTCTTAAAAATATAATTTTGGTGAGGTAATGCTTAACAAGATAAAAACAAATACGTGGACTTGGCAAAAGTTCGCTTCCTGGCCGCTCGAAAGCTACAAAGCCACTGAAAACAAAGACTTGTGACTGTTTTTCACACTTAACGACCGTTGCAACGTTCCCACGGTGACATGATCAAAACTGGGACATTTGGCCAATGACTCGAACTTATGACGGTCGCTGGGTTGTGTGATTCCCCTTTTGCGACCTTCTGACAAGCAAAATCAATGTGGGAATCAGATTCACTTTAACAACCCCTGTGACTAACGTAAGAACTGCAACAATTCGCTTTACAGCGGTGGCAAGAAAGGTCATTAAATGGGGCAAAACTCACTTAACTGTCTCACTTAGCCACGAACATTTGGGCCTCAGTTGTGGTCATACGTCAAGGACCACCTGACAAATATTTTAAAGGAGACAAAAAAAATGTCATGTAAATGGGTCTTTTAAAGCGGTTTGAATGAACCTATTACATTTAATTGGGGAGCAATCCCATCCGATAACTTTTGCTCTTAAAAGGAAAGGAATACAAAGTTATCTTATTTGATTAAGTTCAAAATATAGATGTTATTGCTGGTAAGTCTCAATGGACTTTTGTCGGTTAGGACCGAATAACTAGGCTTTAAAATTTTATTGATAGAGAAGAGTTGAGATATTCTACCCTTTCTAATCCTCAAACCCAATAATTATAAGTTCATTTCTCTCTCTCTCTCCCTCTCTCTCTCTCTCTCTCTTTTTTAGCAAAAGAAGTTTCTAGGCCCTGATAAATTGTTGATCTTTCTGTAATCAAGTCAATTTTTGTCATCCCTGCCAATTTTGACTTCTTCAGCAACCATTCTTCCATTGTGAGTATTTCAGAGTCTTTCCTTATACAAGACTCGGAACCATAATCTTCTTCTGTCTTCTATATATATAAAAATGGCTGTGTATGTGTGTGAGTGTTCCAGCATAACTCTAGAATGCCTTGAGCAATTTCAGCCAAACTTGGTGCACTTACACTCTGGAAACAAATACTGTCGGGGATAAGACACCCCTAAAGCCCCTCGGGGTGTGTATTCTGTTAAGATACAGCCTGTTGTGCCTTAAAATGGCTTCTACTGTACTGCCATAAAATGGCTTCTACTGTACAGCGCAGTGGAGTTGCCATGGTGATGGTTTCCCAGTACCCCACAAGGGGGCTCCCTCTGGTAAGGGGGAAAATCCAACATTCAAAATTACCTTCGGTCTGGATATTTCCCCCCTATAAATAAATATCCGGGCAACTCCGGGTTATCAGCCCTAGTCATATATAAAAACAATCTTCCATGGCTCTTATCTAATTCACCATCCATTCATGTTTTGATAGTTTAATTATTATTTTTTACTACTTTCATAAGCCGCTTGGAGGTACCTTGTAGGGGAGAGATAGCGACATAAAAATGGAGAAAGGCGAATCCCTGCAGTTGTTAAGTGAGTCACACAGTTGTAAAGTGAACTTGGCTTCCCCCTTGACTTCCCTTGTCAGAAGGGTCATAAAAGGGGATCGCGTGACAACCCCCCCCCCCCCAAGAATTCTGCCACCACCATAAATAGGCATCAGTGTGCCAAGCTTGCCGATTTTGATCCCGTGACTACAGGGATGCTGCAACGGTCATAAGTGTGAAAAAGGGTCATAAGTGTGAAAAAGGGTCATAAGTCCCGTTGTAGCTTCGTGCGGTCGCTATCATAATCTTTTAATGACCCCATAGTCCCTTGTGGGGTGGAGTCTGGGCGACTGAATGGAGCTGAGTGTTTCTTGGCCGGATGCCCTTCCCTGTTGCCAATGGGGAGTTTTGTTCGGCAGATCTCAGCGTGTCCAGAAAGAGAAAACTTGGGTTCACCGCTTTGGAGGGTTTTTTTTTTTTTTTTTAGCCTGGAAGGCTCTGAAGCCCTCGAAAATCCCACCGTCAATGAAGGAAGAAACCGCCTTGGATTTTCAAGTGTGGGCGAGGTCCTGATTCTCTCCCAACATGCGTAAGGGGGCACCCAAGGACCCGGATATCGCCGACCTCTTCTACAAAGATGATCCTCAGGAGCTGTTCATGGGTTTACATGAAATCGGGCATGGAAGTTTTGGAGCGGTTTATTTCGTAAGTAGCTTGTGCTTTCCGTTCTCTCTCTCCCTTCCTCTCCCTCTCTCTCCGTCCCTCCCTCTCTTCCTCTCTCCCTCCTCCCTCTCTCTGCCACCCCTGCTCTTTCTCTCTTTTCCTCTCCATCCCTCTTTCTTCCCCTCTCTCTTCCTCTTCTTTCCCCTCTCTCTGCCTGCCTCCACCGCTCCCTCTTTCCCTCTCTGTCCCTTCCTCTCTTCTTCCCCTTTTCTCCCTCCCCATCTCCCCTCTCCATCCCCATCTCCTTCACTCCCTCTTTTCCTCTCTTCCTCTCTATTTCTCCTTCCTTTCCCTTCCCCTCTTCCTCTCTCCCTTCCTCTCCCCCCTCTCTCTCCTCCTGTCCCTCCCTCCCCTCTCCCTCTCTGTCTGTCTCTCTTCCTGCCCCTCTCCTTCTCTTCTTCTCCCCACTCTCCCCACCTCTCCCTCTCCATGTCCTCCTCTGTCTGTCTGCCTCTCTCCTCCTGTCCCCCTTCTCCCTTTCTCTCTCTCTCTCCTCCGTGTTCCTCTTCCTCTCTCCATCTCTCCCTCTGTCCATCACCTCTAAAGCATTCATTTGTGGCCCATATCTCTGCTCTCCTAAGCAATTTAGCAATATTGGTAGAGGACAGTGTTTCCCAATCTTGGTAGCATGAAACAGCATGGGGACTTCAGCATTTTGAGAATTGAAGATCACATCTCTTCAAGTTGCCAGGGTTGAGAAAAACATGGGTGTCTTACCTCCTCCTCCAACTGCAATTGCTTCTAGATCTAGATCTGTGAACTTGGAGAATTCTCCTCCAGATATACTGTTTAAGGGAGATTCTTCCTAAGAAGATACAATAATGCAATAGCAGAGTTGGAAGGGACCTTGGAGGTCTTCTAGTCCAACCCTCTGCCTAGGCAGGAAACCCTATACCGTTTCAGACAAATGGCTATCCAACCTCTTCTTAAAGACTTCCAGTCTTGGGGCATTCACAACTTCTGGAGGCAACTTCTGTTCCACTGATTAATTGTTCTCACTGTCAGGAAATTTCTCCTCAGTTGTAAGTTGCTTCTCTCCTTGATTAGTTTCCACCCATTGCTTCTTGTCCTGCCTTCAGGCCTTTTGGAGAATAGCTTGACTCCCTCTTCTTTGTGGCAACCCCTGAGATATCGGAACACTGGTATCATGTCTCCCCTAGTCCTTCTTTTCATTAGACTAGACATACCCAGTTCCTGCAACCGTTCTCCACATCTTTTCTACACGATAGTTGATTTAAAGGCGAAATTTCATTCATGCATTCCCCCCCCCCCCAAAAAAAAATTCCTGGAATTTTTCATCCCTTGAGAGAATTAATTTTGAGCACCTGACACCAGCGGTGGTGTTCTTTTTATATATAGCCTTTATTGTCATGGTACAAAATAAATGCAATGAAATTGGTTATTCAGCCGGTGTTTTTCCAGAGTTCCAGAAAGAAAAAAAATTGCAGACTGCAGGAACCATTTGCACAGAGGACACATGTTGTGGCAGGAGCTGTTGGAGCTGCCACCAGACTCCGACAGTGAGGGGTCCTATGAATCGGCCCTGGAGCATGTGGAGGACCCTGGACAGGGTGCCGACTCTGAGCAGGGTGCAGAGAGGCTGGTTGGCCATCAGGAGGCGCCTGAGCCTTGGACCAGTGGGGAGGAGACAAGGGAGAGTGATCCGGATGCCAGCAGTGAGTTGTTCCTGGATGCCCAGCACCGAAGAGCTAATAGGCACCAGGAACAGTTGCGCAAGTACAGGAGGTAATTGCACTCAGCTGGTGGTCATTAGGCTCCTCTCCAGACTATAAAGGACTGCTTGTGCACACACCCCTCTTGCAGAAGTCAACGCAGGAGCTAATGTGGGTGAACATTATTGTGAGCTTGGCAGGCTGGATTGCTGCCAAGCCTTATCTGTGCTGGATTGCTGCCAAGGACCTGTCTATTTGTTAATTAAATGCCGTAACTTATCTTTGGCTCGGAGTGTGTTTTGGTGTGGAACGAGGAGGGTCAGAACAACACAGATAAGCTTCCAAGTGGCCTCAGCGACCCTCTAAACGGGATGCAAATGACCAGCTGTCTGCAAGGAGTATAAATCCTTCCATTCCCTGCCATCCTGTCCAGAGCTGAAGAAGCTTCTTGGTTGAGAAGCGAAACATCTACAAGGGAAAAAAATAATAAAGTCCAGTTGTTTCCTGGGGGAAAAAAACCACTTTTGGAAGAAACGAGAACCTTTATTAAATTTTATTTCTCTCCCCCTCCCTTCTTCTTCCATTTCCAGGCCACCAATGCCCACACCAACGAAGTGGTGGCAATCAAGAAAATGTCTTACAGCGGAAAACAGACTAACGAGGTAAGCACAACACATTTGGCGTCTCGACATGGAGCAACACACCAATGCTCTAAAGATGCATATTATTATTTGCTGCTACTGTCGAAAAAGGAAGTTGGGTGTGTGTGTGTGGGGGGGGTAGGTATATCTGTATATATGAATTTGAATAGCAATAGCCCTTAGACTTATATACCACTCCACAGCCCTCTCTGACTGGTTTACAGAGTCAGCCTCTTGCCCCCAACCATCCGGGTCCTCATTTTACCGACCTCGGAAGGATGAAAGGCTGAGTTAACCTTGAGACGGTCAGGAACGAACGCCTGGCAGTGGGCAGAGTTAGTCTGCAATAATGCATTCAGATAGATCTAGAGACACACACAGAGAGAGAGAGAAACAGTGATAGATAGATAGATAGATAGATAGATAGATAGATAGATAGATAGATAGATGATATATAGATAGATAGATAGCAATAGCAGTTAGACTTATATACCGCTTCATAGGGCTTTCAGCCCTCTCTAAGCGGTTTACAGAGTCAGCATATTGCCCCCAACAACAATCTGGGTCCTCATTTTACCCACCTCGGAAGGATGGAAGGCTGAGTCACCCCTGAGCCGGTGAGATTTTAACCGCTGAACTGCAGAACTGCAGTCAGCTGAAGTAGCCTGCAGTGCTGCATTTAACCACTGCGCCACCTCGGCTCAGATGATAGATAGATAGATAGATAGACAGACAGACAGACAGACGTAGTAGATAGATGGCACTTGGACTTATATACCACTTCACAGCCCTCTGTAAGCGGTTTACAGAGCCAGCTTCCTGCCCCCAACAATCTGGGTCCTCATTTTACCGACCTCGGAAGGATGGAAGGCTGAGTTAACCTTGAGCTGGTCAGGATTGAACTCCTGGCAGTTGGCAGAGTTACCCTGCAATAATGCATTCAGATAGATCGAGAGACAGAGAGAGAAACAGTGAGAGAAGGATAAATAAATAGAGAGACAGACATAGATAGCAATAGCCCTTAGACTTATATACCGCTTTACAATGCTTCACAGCCCTCTCTAAGCGGTTTACAAAGTCAGCCTCTTGCCCCCCAACAATCTGAGTTCTCATTTTACCCACCTCGGAAGGAGGGAAGGCTGAGTCAACCTTGAGCTGGTCAGGATCGAACTCCTGGCAGTGGGCAGAGTTAGTCTGCAATAATGCATTCAGATAGATAGATAGATAGATAGATAGATAGATAGATAGATAGATAGATAGATAGATAGATAGACAGACAGACAGACAGACAGACAGACAGACAGACAAATGATAGATAGATAGATAGATAGATAGATAGATAGATAGATAGAAACAGTGAGAGACAGACAGACAGATAGATAGATAGGAAAATAGATAGATAGATGATAGATAGATAGATAGATAGATAGATGGATAGATGGATAGATAGATAGATGATAGATAGATAGATGATAGACAGACAGACAGACAGACAGACATAGTAGATAGATAGCAATAGCACTTGGGCTTATATACCACTTCAGAATGCTTTTATAAAAACGAACACAGGGCATGCATAGACTTTGGGAGGCTTGTACAGTGCTCCAGGGGAGCAAAAACGAGCAAAAAACGGCCAGTTTCTTGCTCATTTTTGCCCTCCCCAGCCCCCCCCCTCCCCGGGAGTACTTTGCAGGCCTCCCAAACCATCTGCACGTCCATTTTTGCAAAAGGGGCTGGGGCTTCGGGAGGCCTAAAATGCTGTATTCAGTGTATAAGACGCACCCAGATTTTCACCCTTTTTTGGTGAGTACAAGTTGCGTCTTGTACTCCGAAAAATAAGCTAAGTCTAAGTGCTATTGCTATTATTTTATTCATTTCTAAATCTGTGTGCCACCCTTCTCTCTTAGAGGCGACTTCTGTTTTATTTTCTCTTTTAATCCCAGCCGCAAAGCATTGCATAATTTATTCTGATAGCTCCGGGCAACTCTTAGCCTTGAATAAGTGCCCTTTGGTCTTTATATCTTAAAGAGATAAGGAATCATTATCATTCCTTCCTAATCTAAAACCCAGGAAGCGATGTCACTCCCAGGGACATTCCTTGCCATAAAACCTATCTGAACAAAATGCAGAAAGCATTTGACCCCAAAACCTCCACCCTTTTCCAGTTGGTCACCTTTGGAATTTTCTCTATAAAGCGAATCTTTTTTTAAAAAAATAAAGAGTTTTATTATTTTTCAGTTACAAAAATAAACATTCCATCTTTCCTTATGCAGTGTGTTATCTGGGTGCAAGTATCTCTGTGCAACATCGTTCCTCTTTTGCCATATTTTTCACATTTATATTAACCTTATTTCCCTAAGTTTAGTATTATAATATATTAAGCATTTAAACTTTATAAAACTCTCAATTTTTCTTCTTAATATCTTCTATCATGATATCATATTAACATTAAACATCATTATTCTCATCATATACATACTAACAGTTTTCATCTTATTTATATCTCTTATCTACTTATTTTTTAGCCTTCGCCATTTCCAAACTCCTTTTTTTTGGTTCTCCAACCATTGGTAAAATACTTCCCAAATCATATAATATTCAGTTTTTCTCCTCTTTCTCCTTCATTGCTAATGTTAATCTGTTCATTTCTGCACATTCTAATATTTTCCTTATCACCTTCTCATCAGTAGGAATCTCTACACTTTTCCAATGATGTGCAAATACAATTCTAGCTGCGGTTAATACATAAATGATTAAATATACATGCTCTTTATTTTAAATTTCAGGTAAGATTCCCAGCAGAAATGTTTCTGGCTTCAGCTCAATGTGTTGTTGTATCATCTGTTCCAATCATGTCTTAATTTTTGTCCAATATTTCTTTGCCTCTCCACATGTCGATAAAGCGAATGTTAAACTTTCTTTCCTTCTTTTTTCTTCTTCTTTTCCCCTCCCTTTAAATGAACAGAAATGGCAGGATATCATCAAAGAAGTACGGTTCCTGCAACAGCTGAAGCACCCCAACACCATAGAATACAAAGGCTGCTATTTGAAAGAACATACCGCCTGGGTGAGTTGCATTTCCGTGACGTTTTTGAGATGTAAGGTTCTACATTTAGACCAGAAAAACAAAACGCACAGGTTACAGCATAGGTGGGAGCAATAGCAATAGTCCTTGGACTACTCCTGCTCCTACTCCCCTTTTCCTCTTTCCCTTCTCCTTTTCTTCCACTCCACAAACCATGCTCCCTTCTAGCATTGATTAGGTTACCTAGTTGGGTCGTGAAATGTCTGCAAGAAAACCACCAAGCTCAGAGAGCACCAAGGACCCTACAGTTGTCATTGTCGTCATCCTCCTTCTCTTCCTCCTCCTCCTCTTCCTCCTCCTCCTCCTCCTCCTCCTCCTCCTCCTCCTCCTCCTCCTCCTCTTTTTCTCTTCCCCTTCTCCACTCCACAAACCACGCTCCCTTCTAGCATTGATTAGGTTACCTAGTTGGGTTGTGAAATGTCTACAAGAAAACAATCCAGATCAGAGAACACCAAGGACCCCACAGGCCTTTTCCTCCTCCTCCTCCTCCTCCTCCTCCTCCTCCTCCTCCTCCTCCTCCTCCTCCTCCTCTTCTCTTCCCCTTCTCCTTTTCCTCCACTCCACAAACCCCCTTCTAGCATTGATTAGGTTACCTAGTTGGGTTGTGAAATGTCTACAAGAAAACAATCCAGATCAGAGAACACCAAGGACCCCACAGGCCTTTTCCTCCTCCTCCTCCTCCTCCTCCTCCTCCTCCTCCTCCTCCTCCTCCTCCTCCTCCTCCTCCTCTTCTCTTCCCCTTCTCCTTTTCCTCCACTCCACAAACCACGCTCCCTTCTAGCATTGATTAGGTTACCTAGTTGGGTCGTGAAATGTCTGCAAGAAAACCACCAAGCTCAGAGAGCACCAAGGACCCTACAGTCGTCATTGTCGTCATCCTCCTTCTCTTCCTCCTCCTCCTCTTCCTCCTCTTCCTCCTCCTCCTCCTCCTTTTCTCTTCCCCTTCTCCTTTTCCTCCACTCCACAAACTCCCTTCTAGCATTGATTAGGTTACCTAGTTGGGTTATGAAATGTCTAAAGAAAACAATCCAGATCAGAGAGCACCAAGGACCCCACAGGCCTTTTTTTCCTCCTCCTCCTCCTCCTCCTCCTCCTCCTCCCCCTCCTCCTTTTCTCTTCCCCTTCTCCTTTTCCTCCACTCCACAAACCACGCTCCCTTCTAGCATTGATTAGGTTACCTAGTTGGGTTGTGAAATGTCTACAAGAAAACAATCCAGATCAGAGAGCACCAAGGACCCCACAGGCCTTTTTTTCCTCCTCCTCCTCCTCTTTTTCTCTTCCCCTTCTCCACTCCACAAACCATGCTCCCTTCTAGCATTGATTACGCTACCTAGTTGGGTCGTGAAATGTCTGCAAGAAAACCACCAAGCTCAGAGAGCACCAAGGACCCTACAATCATCATTGTTGTCATCCTCCTTCTCTTCCTCTTCCTCTTCCTCCTCCTCCTTTTCTCTTCCCCTTCTCCTTTTCCTCCACTCCACAAACTCCCTTCTAGCATTGATTAGGTTACCTAGTTGGGTTATGAAATGTCTAAAGAAAACAATCCAGATCAGAGAGCACCAAGGACCCCACAGGCCTTTTTTTCCTCCTCCTCCTCCTCCTCCTCCTCTTTTTCCTCCACTCCACAAACCCCACTCCCTTCTAGCATTGATTCCGTTACCTAGCTGGGCCGTGAAACGTCTGCAAGAAAACACTCCAGATCAGTGAGCACCAAGGATGCCGACCATTCCTTAACGGCTCCATCTCTTTCCATCTTTTCACAGCTAGTGATGGAATACTGCCTGGGATCCGCTTCAGATCTGTTGGAAGGTAAGCCTTCCGCTCTCCTACTGCGCCTTTTAGGCCACGTGGCTCAGGTTTTTAGGGAATTACATTCCACGGCAGCATTTCTTAGGCCCATCACAGTTCCTTACAGCCTCTGATGGTTTCCATCCTATGCACCGAACATCTAATTCAGCGAAATGTCTAGCTTGGAAATTCCCAGGCCAGTCTGCTTACATCTGGATTAACGGCGTGGGGTCTGGTTTCCATCTTTCCCTGCTTCAGTTGGAGGATGGCTCAGAATGACGAGAGAGAGTGGAGCAGGTCCGGAGCACTGTGTCCGAGTCTTTTTCTAACCGTCCGTTGCCAATTTCCATCTTCCTGGATCCGGCCGTGTTTGATTTCCATAGTTGGCAACTGAGGCTGGCACGTTTGGTCCAAAGAACTCTCCTCCGAGATCATTTCCTCGCACAATATTTTCATTTAAAAGCTGAAAAGGAAAGTCTGTCTTTCTTCGGTGGCACTAGGACAGGGGTCAGCAAACGTAAACACTCAAAGAGCCATTTGGACCCATTTTCCCACAGAAAAGAAAACACCGGAAGCCACAAAGGTCCTAACCGGAAGCCCCCTGTTCAATTCTGGAACGGAAGTTCAGTTCCCCCCAACATAGAGTCTCTTCCTAGCGCGGCATCCTTTTTCCTCTACCTGTCCTAACCGAAAGCCCTATCAATTGTGGAGACAACTGAAAAACCCTCCCCTTGCCATAGTCTTCTCCTGGTGCACTGTGCTTCTCTCCCCCCCTCCACCGGAAGCTCCTCTCAAAATTGTGGTGCCGACCGGTGAGGGAGCCGCAGCAGAGGGAGGAAAGAGCCACATGCAGCTCCAGAGCCACAGTTTGCTGTCCTCTGCACTAGGACAAATTCCCTGTGGTCGGTTTCCCACGCTTTATTCCCCGGGTAGTGACAGGAAGAAGGAGATATGGAGAGGAGGCTGGGCTCTTTGGCCAGGAGGAAAACAAAAAAACTTTCCCCAGTCTACATTTTAAGTGCTTTTTGGTTACAGATTTAAACCGTGTGTGGGTATGGGTGTTTGTTTGTTTTTTAAAATAATTTATTATTTTCTGCCTTTATTATTTTTATAAATAACCCAAGACTGACTCTGTGTGTGCGTGTGTGTGTGTATATGTACATATGTATATATTTTATTTCATTTCATTTTTTTTTATTTTTTTGTTTTTTTTAATTTTTATTTGTATTATTTTATTTGTATTATTTTATTTTTATTATTTCATTTTTATTATTTTATTTGTATTATTTTACTTTTATTATTTTTATTATTTCATTTTAGTTTAGTTTTATTTTTTATTTTTTATTATTTTATTTTATTTTTATTATTTTATTTGTATGATTTTACTTATTTATTTTTTTATTTCATTTTTACTATTTTATTTTATTTTATTTTATTTATTTTATTATTTCTTGCCTATTATTTTTATAAATAACCCAAAATTATGTTTGTGTGTACATACGTACATGTGTATATATTTTATCCTATTTTGTTTTATTTCATTTCATTTTTACTATTTTATTTTATTATTTCATTTCATTATTTTATTTTATTTATTATTTCCTGCCTTTATTATTTTTTATAAATAACCCAAGGCGGCAAGCATTTGTAATATTCCTTCCTCCTCCTATTTTCCTCACAACAACCACCCTATTAAGTGGTTTGAGCTGAGAAAGAATAAGTGGTCCAAAGTCACCCAGCAGACTTTCAATGCCTAAGGCAGGACTAGAACTCACAATCATCCTGGTGATTGGCCCTAAGTCACAGAGCCAGCTTTCATGGCTGAGGCAGGATTAGAACTCACCATTCCCCGGTGATTGGCCCAAAGCCGCCCAGCTGATTTTCACACCTAAGAAGGAACTAGAACTCACCATCTCCTGGTGATTGGCCCAAAACCACCCAGCCGGCTTTCATGTCTAAGGCAGAACTATAACTCACCATCTCCTAGTGATTGGTCCAAAGCCGCCCATCCAGCTTTCGTGCTTAAGAAGAAACTAGAACTCACCATCTCCTAGTGATTGGTCCAAAGCCGCCCATCCAGCTTTCGTGTTTAAGAAGAAACTAGAACTCACCATCTCCTGGTGATTGCTCCAAAGCCACCCATCCAGCTTTCGTGCTTAAGAAGAAACTAGAACTCACCATCTCCTGGTGATTGCTCCAAAGCCACCCATCCAGCTTTCGTGCTTAAGAAGAAACTAGAACTCACCATCTCCTGGTGATTGGTCCAAAGCCACCCATCCAGCTTTCATGCTTAAGAAGAAACTAGAACTCACGGCCTCCCGGTTCCGAGCCTGGTGCCTTAATCTCTCGTCTCTAAGCCAGTGTGAGACAGATCCTTCGTTAGCCTCCCTTTTAAACTTTCTGGGCCATTGAAAGGAGCGGATCTGCCTTTATTCAACCTTGTTTACACATCTTAAAAAGTTGCTAGAAACTAAAATCTGGTTTTTTTCTTCCAATCCAGTACATAAAAAGCCGCTCCAGGAAGTAGAAATTGCTGCCATTACCGACGGTGCCTTGCAGGGACTTGCGTATCTTCATTCCCATTATAAAATTCACAGGTGAGAGCAGGGGTTCCTTCTCTCGTTTATCATTTCTTGCCATTGGTTCCTCTCTGCCTCCTGCAGTCTGCCTTCCTCCTGATGTGTGAGTGTAACAGGTAGCACAGCCACAGTTAAGCCCAAACTTTCTGTGGCTAAGTGAGAATTTGTTAAGGGAGTTTTGCCTCATTTTACGACCTTTCTTGGCACAAAGTGAACCTGGCCAAGGGATTCTTATCTCAATCTCTGTTGTGGCAGTCAGCGGAGTTGGCAGCAGAGTCGGACAGTGAGGAGGAACATGGGCCAGTCCTGGGGGCTGAGGAAAGCTCAGACGCGGGCTCTGTGTTGGAGGCAGAGACAGCAGCGAGGCAGAAGAACAGCTGGAGCCTGTTCCCAGTGTGCGCATGCGCAGAGCTGCCAGGAGACAAGAACAATTAAGAAAGCAGGGTCGACTTGGGAGTAAGGCCACACCTTGGAGGTGATTGGCCCCTCCCATAGGAAACAAAAGAGGAGCGAACGAGGAGGGGGCTTTTGCAGGAAACAATAAGTTCATTTGGTCATATCAAGAGTGGAAAGTTCTCTTTATGACTATAAGAGACTCTGTACCAAGTTTTGCCTTGCCCTGCTAGTTTGGAAACTAGTTTTTTGGCAGCTCTCCAAGCGAGATAAGGTTCGTGTGGATAAACATTCCTCTGAAAGACTGTTTGCTAAGCCCTGCCGACTATGAATGAAAGGAATTCACAGTCGTGTAAATAAAAGGAGTTTTGCCAGGACCAAGACTCTGCTTCTTGACTGTTAAGGAAGCCTGAGTCAGAACAATCTCTTATCTTAACAACTGCAGTTGTGTTAACTTAGTAAGACGGTTATTAAGTGAATCGAGCTTCTCCCATTGACTTGGCTTGTCAGAAAGTCACAAAAGGGGATCACGTGTCCCCCGGGATACTGCAATATGAACGTCATAAATATGAACCAGTGGCCAAGAATCTGAATTTTGATCTTGTGATGATTATAGGGGATGCTGTCGTAACGAAACAATGTGTGATGAGCCAGGGCACGGCACAGAGGTAACACATGTAGCTGGCAGTTCAAACCGCCCCTTTATTGCGCCACATTTCCCCAAATGCTCCCACATTTCTGGCCAGTCCCAGAGCAAAGTGATGACAAATCACCACCACCCCGTACAACACACCTCAAGTAGACACAAATAGTGCAGCCCAGCATTGTGTACTCCAAGGCTGCACAGCAATAAATCCAGCAGGGCAAATCTCCTTAAATCTCATGTGCCTTGTGAAGGGGTGGGGCATTCTTCTCCCGAGCAGCTTGCTTAATCTGCGCTGTTCTCACCTTCTCTCCACTCTCCATGCTCTCGGATCAGGAGCGGGTGGTCCTTGCTCCTCGTCTGAGCTTTGTCTCTCATGTTCATCCTGCCTCTGCTCTTCCCTGCCTACCAGCTGTCCTAATCCTGAAAGACCCTGCCCTTCCCCATTTTCCTCCGAAGCCAATGAAATCGCCCCCTCAATCCCTTGTCGGCTCAGGTTCCAGCTCGTTTCCCCCTCCCTCCCCCGCAGATTCAGGCTCCGACAGGGGCATGGCACTATAGTCCTGAGTCACTTTGTTCAGTGCTGTTGTAACTTTGAATGGTTGCTGTTAGGAATATAATCCAACACTTGGGTTGGCAATATATAAATCATGTAACAATGCTATACCTGTTTCTTTAAATCATACTGTAAAATGTGATTGGTTGCTGTTTTCCTCAATCGGCCATAAGAGGGAGCCAGAACGACTGTTAGCACTCTCTGTTGGTTAGAGGCTGGGCTGATCTGATCTTAGTGTTTTTGGAAGCTGGCTGTTAGAAAGTGCCGTGAGCTATTGTAAGTTTTGCAACTGCTAGCAAGCTTTGAGTACCGAACTGATTATATGATACTGGACTATGGTATTTGGATTATCCCTTAACTGAAAGACGTTGATGACTGACTGTCTTATCCGTGTATGACTTGGACTGTTTGATGGACTCTGATACCTCTATTTCCACGAAAGTAAAAGCTGATTTAAACTGCAGTGTCTCTGTATGCTGGTTTGTGTGGCCTCCAACACAACTCTCACAACGCTTCGCTGAACGTACTCGCTCTCCCAACGGGGAGCTTACCTAACCGTTGCTAACCGAACAGTTGTATGTCGAAAACCACCTGCAGTAAACAACTCTCCTTTATTTATTTTTTTCCTGCAGGGATATTAAAGCAGGAAATATTCTTCTAACAGAACCGGGCCAAGTGAAACTAGCAGACTTCGGCTCTGCTTCTATAGCCTCTCCTGCCAATTCTTTCGTGGGAACCCCTTACTGGTAAGTGAAGCCGATGTGCACTTTTCCTGCAGCCTTTCAAAAGATGCCGAACAAATGAGGGGAACTAAAACATCCGTTTTGCTTTAAAATTCAATCCTGACCTTCAAAAAAGCTCCCACTACCAAACCAATAGTGAAGATAATAGGATACCCTTACGGAGGTGGACTCCAACTCCCAGAAGTCTTCAGTCATCGTGGCTGTTCCTTAAGTGTTGCGGACTTCAACTTCCAGAATTCAGCTTTCACGTCTGTGGACTTCGACTCCCAGAATTCCCCAGCCAGCCAGTTGAGGAACTCTGGGAGTTGAAGTCCACAAGTCTAAAAATTGCCTACCTGCTCTGAATCAAGAATCTGTATGCAAGCATGGCACATTCCACCATCCCGGCACATCCCTGGATGCTGAAATTTGGAACAGGTGAAGCCACTTCCAATGGTTTTTTTTTTTTAATCCCCCGCCCTCCACAAAACAGGGGAAACAACTAAAACCAATCTACAATGCCAATAAGGGCCCTTTTGGGGGCACCAGGCAGGCAAAAGAGCAAATATTTCAGAGAGTAAAATATTCAGACAAGCTTGTTAGTCTGGCAACTACTGGGGGAATATATGGGTCATATAAATCCTCTACTCCAGGGGTATCAAACTTGATTTCATTGAGGGCCACATCAGGGTTGTGTTTTATCTCGGAGGGCCCCTGGAGGGCATGGGTGAGTGGGGCCCTCTACCAGCAAAAATGGAGCTCACGGGCCCCGTTTTCTGCTAGGACAATCTCCTGCAGCCCTCTACCAGCAAAAATGGAGCTCACGGGCCCCGTTTTCTGCTAGGACATCCTCCTGCAGCCCTCTACCAGCAAAAATGGAGCTCACGGGCCCTGTTTTCACCCAGGGCAAACTCCTGCAGCCTTCTGCCAGCGAAAACGGAGGTCACGGGCCCCGTTTTCAGCTAGGACAAACTCCTGCAGCCCTCTACCAGCAAAAATGGAGCTCACGGGCCCTGTTTTCACCCAGGGCAAACTCCTGCAGCCTTCTGCCAGCGAAAACGGAGGTCACGGGCCCCGTTTTCAGCTAGGACAAACTCCTGCAGCCCTCTACCAGCAAAAACAGAGCTCACGGGCCCCGTTTTCTGCTAGGACAACCTCCTGCAGCCCTCTACCAGCAAAAATGGAGCTCACGGGCCCTGTTTTCACCCAGGGCAAACTCCTGCAGCCTTCTGCCAGCGAAAACGGAGGTCACGGGCCCCGTTTTCAGCTAGGACAAACTCCTGCAGCCCTCTACCAGCAAAAACAGAGCTCACGGGCCCCGTTTTCTGCTAGGACAACCTCCTGCAGCCCTCTACCAGCAAAAATGGAGCTCACGGGCCCTGTTTTCACCCAGGGCAAACTCCTGCAGCCTTCTGCCAGCGAAAACGGAGCTCACAGGCCATATTTTCAGCCGGGATAGCCTCCTGCAGCCTTCTGCCAGCGAAAACAGAGCTCACAGGCCATATTTTCAGCCGGGATAGCCTCCTGCAGCCTTCCGCCAGCCAAAACTGATCTCAAGAGAGCCATGCACCCCCTCCCCTCCTCTCCGATCTCTGTTTTCGTTGGCAGAGGGCTGCGGGAGGCTATCCCGGCTAAAAATGGAGCCTGGGAAGGCTGCAGACGTCCTTCCCGAGCTCCATTTTCGCTGGCAGAGGCACCGTGGGCCGGTCCTTCCTTGTTTCCAAGGCGGCCCCAAGGGTCAGATCTAAGCACCCCACGGGCTGGATCTGGCTCCCGCACTTTGAATTTTGACACCCCTGCTCTACTCCCAAGTATCTCTAACCTTGGCAACCTTTTAAGATTTTGTGGACTTCAAACTCCCAGAATTGAAGAATTGAATTGGCTGGCCGGAGAATTCTGGGAGTTGAAGTCCAGAAGTTACCAAGTTTGGAGATACACACACACACACCCTTACTGTACTCCTATCATTTTTATAATTGGAATACTTTGGAGGGCCTTCTTCCCCTGTCGACATCTAGCCCAGTTGCCTCTCAATACGTCCCACCCAAGCCCCTTCAGTCACTATGTCCTTGTGCACATTGTGTTTGTGTCATTTTGGTGTGAGCTTCCAATGCATGGGACCTTCTAGAAGCCACTGATGGGTTGATTGGGTTATCAGTGTATTGTTGATTTGATTTATATAGCCCCTCTCCACCCCCCACCCCCCACCCACCCCCGGTCTCTGATGCTCACAGGTTAGTTGGTTGGTTTATTTGATTTATAGGCAGGTAGTCCTCGACTTACGACCACAGTCGAGCCTGAATTTTCCGTAGTTCTGCCAGAGAATCGTTTTAAGTGTGTTTGGCCCCTAAGTGTTACGACCTTCCTTGCCATGGCTGTTAAGTGAATCCCTGCCGTTGTTATGCTTGCAACTTGGTTGTTAAGTGAGCCTGGCTACGGACCTTTATCAGGCTTGGAGACCTGCCAGGCCGATATCTTCCAAACGCCACGCCTGTAGCAGCAGTTAACTTGGCAAGAAGCCAGGAACAGAACTTCACAGTAATTAAGCGAACTAATGATCTCCTGCAAGCTCCACTCCCCTTTTGCTCCTCTTTTATTCCCTCTGGGAGGGGCCATTCACTGTCCACCTGTGGCCTTAGTCCCAAGTCGGCCCCTGTTCTTTAGCTCTTCCCTCCGTCTGGCCACTGTGCACATGCGCACACTGGGAACAGGCTCCAGCTGTTCTTCTGCCTCACTGATGTTGGACTCTGAAGGCAGCTGATAACTGGCATACGTCTCTGGCCCCCTCTCTGCCTCCAACACAGATCCCTCACCCGAGCCTTCCCCGGACTCCAGGAATGGCCCAGGTTCCTCCCCAACCCTCCTCACTAGCTCCGCTGGACGCTGGCGGGCCACCCCATATGGCTTTGAGTAACGACCGTATTCTTTCTGTAACTCAAGGACTCACCTGTATGGCTTTGAATAAGGACTGTAGTCTTTTTGTAACTCAAGGACTACCTGTGGGAGGTTAGGTTCAGGTGAGGAGGATCCAGCCAATTGCATCTGAGCGTTGGTCTCTCTCCCCCTCTTCCAAGTCAAAGCCCCACCACCCCCCAAGCGTGCTGGTAGTGTGTGGGTCTTCCTGCTGTGCTTGCCTTGCAACCTGCCTTCTCCCCCACCCCACCCCTCTCCCCCACCCCAACTTTCCCTTCTGTGCTCTAGATCCCCCTTATTTCTTTCATAGCTGCAACCCCAGGCTGAACAGCTCCGAGAAAACACACAGTGGGAAAGCTCACCGTATCTGGTGAGAAGTGATGGGACTTAGGAAGCCTTTTCAGCCCCTGCTTGGCTGGATCCAGGTACAGTGCCAAGGGGGATGGGCGCTGGCTGCCCCTTTTGCCAGCATGTTGCACTGAGATGGATCATTGGAACAAAAACAGCAACCTTTTTTTTTGATTTTGCATTCTCCATACATCCATAATCATCCCGCTCCCCAAATCCCCACCCACCCCCACCCACCTTCACCACCCCCAGAAGGAATTCTTGGCTTAAGGAGGCGAGGACGACGATGACGGTGGTTGTTGTTGTTGTTATTATTATTTTGTTTTTTTTGTTTTTTTAAAGAACCTCCCCAGCATGGTTTAATTCTATTCCATGCTGATTTTCTTCGTTTTGAGTTGGTATGGGGTGGGCTTTGAAGAGGGGCGGGGGAGTGCATCTGTTGCAGTGCTGTGCCTTTTTTTTTTCCCTTTTCTCTTTCTTTCCTTCCTTTCTTTTTTCCTTTTTTCTTTATTTCCCCTTTTTTCTTTCTTTTCTCTTTTCTTTCTTTCTGTTTTCCTTTTTTCTTTCATTTTTTTCTTTTCTTTTTCTTTCCTTCTTCCTTTCCTTCTTTCTTTTTCCTTTTTTCTTTATTTCCCCTTTTATCTTTATTTCCCCTTTTATCTTTATTTCCCCCTTTTCTTTCTTTCTTTTCATTTTCTTTCTTTTTTCCTTTTTTCTTTCTTTTGTTCTTTTTTCCTTCCTTCCTTTCTTTTTTCTTTTTTCTTTTTTCCTTTCTTTCTTTCTTTTTTCTTTCTTTCCCTTTTTCTTTCTTTCTTTTCTTTCTTTTCTTTTTTCCTTTTTTCTTTATTTCCCCTTCATTCTTTATTTCCCCTTTTTTCTTTCTTTCTTTTTTCCTTTTTTCTTTATTTCCCTTTTTTCTTTATTTCCCCTTTTTCTTTATTTCCTCTTTTTTCTCTCTTTCTTTCTTTTTTCTTTCTTTTTCCTTTTTCTTTCTGTCCTTCTGTCCTTTTCTTTCTTTCCTTCTTTCTTTCTTTCCTTTTTCCTTCCTTCTTTCTTTTTTCCTTCCTTCTTTCTTTTTTCCTTTTTTCTTTATTTCCCCTTTTTCTTTCTTTCCATTTTCTTTCTTTTTTCTTTTTCTTTTTCTTTTTTATTTTCTCTTTCTTTCCTTCTTTCTTTTCTCCTTCCTTCTTCCTTTCTTTTTTCCCCTTTCCCCTTTTTTCTTCCTTTCTTTCTTTTCTTTCTTTCTTTTCCTTTTTCCTTTCTTTTTCTTTTTTCCTTTCTTTTTTCCTTTTTTCTTTCTTCCTTTTTCCTTTCTTTCTTTTTCTCTTCTTTTTACTGGCATCCCATAATCTTCCCTCTTGGAATTCATGTACGGTAGGATGGCTCCGGAGGTGATCCTGGCTATGGATGATGGACAGTATGACGGGAAGGTCGACGTTTGGTCGCTTGGAATTACCTGCATCGAGTTAGGTAAGTCAACCGGCGTTGACAATCGTTGGATTTAATGCAACCATTCTGGATAATTCTTGGGGGTTTTATCGGACATACCATGTTTCCCCGAAAATAAGACAGGGCCTTATTTTCTTTTGAGCCCCAAAATAAGCACTTGGCCTTATTTTCAGGGAGGTCTTATTATTTTTGAGGTGCACGAGGCGGCGAGCGTGGTCACCTCATGGTTCCTGCTGGGTTGCAATATTTTCGGAGAGGGCTTATTTTCAGGGGAGGGCTTATTTCAGCGCATGCGCTCAAAAGCCCGATTGGTCTTATTATCCGGGGAGGTCTTTATTTCCAGGGATGCAGGGTAATCTTCTGTCAGGTTCTAGTTTCTGTTGTGGCCTGCCACAGGTTCGCCATCACGGGTGTAGGGTCTCTTGCTGGGGCGGGGGGTTGGACTAGATGATCTACAGGGCCCCTTCCAACTCTTGTTAATCTGTCATCTTCCTACAGATTGGAAGCTGGCCAGAATCATCCAGTGATTCCATGGTATCTTACCTTCTCTCTCTTGTTTTTTTTTGTTTTGCCCCCAGCCGAGCGGAAACCTCCCCTCTTCAATATGAATGCAATGAGTGCCTTATATCACATCGCCCAGAACGACTCTCCCACGCTACAGTCCAATGAGTGGTAAGAGCTGAGGAAAGGGGGTGTCTGAGCTTTGGTTTCCGGAAGAAGTGTGCCGTTGTTTTTTTGCTACCGGTTTCTGTGGGCATGGCTTGGTGGGGGTGGCAGGGGGAGGATAAGCCTAAGTATAATCTTTATTGTCGTTGTACTTAAATACAACAAAACTGGTTGTACATTTCCATTTCCTCCCCACTCCGGGGGAAGGATACTGTAAAATCCCTATTTATATCACACTCCAGGGGAAGGATACTGTAAAATCCCCATCACACTCCAGGGGAAGGATACTGTAAAATCCCCATTCCCTCCTCACTCCAGGGGAAGGATTCTGTAAAATCCCCATTTACATCACACTCCAGGGGAAGGATACTGTAAAATCTCCATTTCCTCCATACTCCAGGGAAGGATTCTGTAAAATCCCCATTTACATCACACTCCAGGGGAAGGATACTGTAAAATCTCCATTCCCTCCCCACTCCAGGGAAGGATTCTGTAAAATCCCCATTTACATCACACTCCAGGGGAAGGATACTGTAAAATCTCCATTCCCTCCCCACTCCAGGGGAAGGATTCTGTAAAATCCCCATTTACATCACACTCCAGGGGAAGGATACTGTAAAATCTCCATTCCCTCCCCACTCCAGGGAAGGATTCTGTAAAATCCCCATTTACATCACACTCCAGGGGAAGGATACTGTAAAATCTCCATTTCCTCCACACTTCAGGGGAAGGATACTGTAAAATCCCTATTCCCTCCCCACTCCAGGGGAAGGATACTGCAAAATCCCCATTCCCTCCCCACTCCAGGAAAGGATTCTGTAAAATCCCCATTCCTTCCCCACTCCAGGGAAGGATTCTGTAAAATCCCCATTCCCTCCCCACTCCAGGGAAGGATTCTGTAAAATCCCCATTTACATCACACTCCAGGGGAAGGATACTGTAAAATCTCCATTTCCTCCACACTTCAGGGGAAGGATACTGTAAAATCCCTATTCCCTCCCCACTCCAGGGGAAGGATACTGCAAAATCCCCATTCCCTCCCCACTCCAGGGGAAGGATACTGCAAAATCCCCATTCCCTCCTCACTCCAGGGGAAGGATACTGCAAAATCCCCATTCCCTCCCCACTCCAGGGAAAGGGTACTGTAAAATCCCCAATTACATCACACTCCAGGTGAAGGATATTGTAAAATCTCCATTCCCTCCCCACTCCAAGGGGAAGAAGAGGAAAGGTTTTGAGTCCTCTGTGCTATCTGAGCTTAGGGGGGAGGGGTGTTGCAGCTATTTCATTACCCAAGTAGGTAACATCATCACTTCTAGAAGGGAGTGGGGTTCAGATAGCATGAAGGACTCAAAACTCTTCCTCCCCTTCTCCTCCTCTTCCACTCTACAAACCTCAGTGCCTTTTAGCACTTATGGTGTTACTTAGTTGAGTGATGAAACGTTTGCAAGAAAACCACCAAGCTCAGAGAGCAGCAAGGATGCCACAGTTCAACCCTGAGATGCAAATATTCTCTTTTCTTGCAGATGTTTTATTACCCAACTAGGTAACATCATCAGTGCTAGAAGGGAGTGGGGTTGGGGAGAAGGAGGAGGAGGAGGAGAGAAAGACAGTGATTATGGGATCCTTGGAGCTCTCTGAGCTTGGTTGTTTTCTTGCAGACCATTCCTTATCCAACTACCTAACATCATCAGTGCTAGAATGGAGTGGGGTTTGCAGGGAGGAGGAGGAGGAGGATGGTGGTGGTGGTGGTGGTGGTAGTATTACCCAACTAGGTAACTTCATCAGTGCTAGAAGGATTGCATAATGGAGGAGAAAAATATGGAGGGGGGAGGAGGACTGTGGAGTCCTTCGTACTCTAAGCTTGGTGGTTTTCTTGCAGACGTTTCATGACCCAACCCAGGAGTATCATCAGTGCTAGTAGGGAGTGAGGTTGAGGAAGAAGAGGAGGACCGTGGGGCCCTTGGTGCTCTCTGAGCTTGGTGGTTTTCTTGCAGACATTTCATTACCCAACTAGTCAACCACATCAATGCCAGCAATTCTCAGCTGCTACACCTTGATTTTCTATCCCTCCTCCTACCTGAGCCTGTTCTGACATCCGTTCTGTTCCCATATTCAGGACAGACTCTTTTAGAAGATTTGTTGATTACTGCTTGCAGAAAATACCTCAGGAGCGTCCGTCGTCGTCAGAACTTTTGAGGGTAACATTTCACTTTTCTACTTTGGGATATACACGTCATAGGGAGGCAGGCGACTCCCATTTCAGTTTCCCTTTCCTCCCTATTTTGTTCCCACCCATAGAAAAGTTACCTTCAGATGTATCAGACCAGCTTGGGTAAAACCCAAGTGGTCCATTTTTAGCACCGTTCCTTGGATCTTTTCCCCTCCGAGGAGTCTGGGGATGAGTAAAAGATGAGGCCATCGGGAGATGAGTAGTTGGAAAGCAGCAGAAAGAAAAGTAAGGACAGAGGGAGTGGAATAGAAGGGTTCACCGACAAATGCGCACTCGACAAAAGCGCAACAGAGAAAACCGCAGTGAGAAAACCGTGAGTTCTAAATCACACCAATGAATGAGCGCAGAAGCGCGCCAACAAAAGCGCACCTTCAACAAAAAAGTAATAACCACGCGTTCTAAACCTAACCCTAAAACTAACCCTGAACCTAACTCTTACCTTAACTGAAATCCCTAAACCTAACCCTGAACCTAACCCTAAACCTAACCCTTGCCTTAACTGAAATCCCTAAACCTAACCCTAAACCTAACCTTAAACCTAACCCTTACCTTAACTGAAATCCCTGAACCTAACCCTAAACCCAACCCTAAACCTAACCCAAAACCTAACCCTTACTTTAACTGAAATCCCTAAACCTAACCCTGGACCTAACCTTAAACCTAACCCTTGCCTTAACTGAAATCCCTAAACCTAACCCTAAACCTAACCTTAAACCTAACCCTTGCCTTAACTGAAATCCCTAAACCTAACCCTAAACCTAACCTTAAACCTAACCCTTACCTTAACTGAAATCCCTGAACCTAACCCTAAACCCAACCCTAAACCTAACCCTAAACCTAACCCTTACCTTAACTGAAATCCCTAAACCTAACCCTGGACCTAACCTTAAACCTAACCCTTGCCTTAACTGAAATCCCTAAACCTAACCCTAACCCTAACCTTAAACCTAACCCTTGCCTTAACTGAAATCCCTAAACTTAACTCTAAACCTAACCCTTACCTTAACTGAAATCCCTAAACCTAACCCTGAACCTAACCCTAAACCTAACCCTTGCCTTAACTGAAATCCCTAAACCTAACCCTGGACCTAACCCTTACCTTAACTGAAATCCCTGAACCTAACCCTAAACCCAACCCTAAACCTAACCCAAAACCTAACCCTTACTTTAACTGAAATCCCTAAACCTAACCCTAACCCTAACCTTAAACCTAACCCTTGCCTTAACTGAAATCCCTAAACTTAACTCTAAACCTAACCCTTACCTTAACTGAAATCCCTAAACCTAACCCTGAACCTAACCCTAAACCTAACCCTTGCCTTAACTGAAATCCCTAAACCTAACCCTGGACCTAACCTTAAACCTAACCCTTGCCTTAACTGAAATCCCTAAACCTAACCCTAAACCCAACCCTAAACCTAACCCTAAACCTAACCCTTACCTTAACTGAAATCCCTAAACCTAACCCTGGACCTAACCCTAAACCTAACCCTGGACCTAACCTTAAGAGCCAAGGTGGCACAGTGGTTAAATGCAGCACTGCAGGCTACTGCTAGATCAGCAGGTCAGCGGTTCAAATCTCACCGGCTCAGGGTTGACTCAGCCTTCCATCCTTCCGAGGTGGGTAAAATGAGGACCCAGATTGTTGGGGGCAATATGCTGACTCTCTGTAAACCGCTTAGAGAGGCCTGAAAGGCCTATGAAGCGGTATATAAGTCTACTGCTATTGCTATTGCTAAACCTAACCCTTGCCTTAACTGAAATCCCTAAACCTAACCCTAAACCTAACCTTAAACCTAACCCTTACCTTAACTGAAATCCCTGAACCTAACCCTAAACCCAACCCTAAACCTAACCCTAAACCTAACCCTTACCTTAACTGAAATCCCTAAACCTAACCCTGGACCTAACCTTAAACCTAACCCTTGTCTTAACTGAAATCCCTAAACCTAACCCTAAACCTAACCTTAAACCTAACCCTTACCTTAACTGAAATCCCTGAACCTAACCCTGAACCTAACTCTTACCTTAACTGAAATCGTGCTTTTGTGGGCGCGGTTTTGTCGGCGCGTTGTTGTGGGCACGTTTATGATGTCGCGGTTTTCTCACCCCGGTTTCGCCGGCGCACTTTTGTCGTGCGCGCATTTGTCGGGTCATGGAATAGAAGAGGTGACACATTGAAGACTAAGAAGCAGATTACTGTGAAGTCTACTTCCTTGTTTTGTGAAGGAAAGTAGACTGCTCATCGGTCAACACGACATAATCTTGAGTCCAATCTGGGTTGGTCACCAGAGGTTTACTCTTCCGATCTTTTGGACTCATACTGGAGCCCATCCTCAGGGATCTTCTCCAGGAATAGTATTCACTTACTTTCCACGCCCATCCATGCGGACTTTCAGCCTCAAAAACGTGCCTACATGGGACTAAAATCGAGCCGGGGTGGGCGAGCAGGGGCCACCCGCGACTTCCACTGCGGTTCAGTTAAACTGGTCCAAACCGGCTAAATACTACCTGTGATCTTCTCTCTCACCAGAATGTGATTTTTTTTGGTTTAGGTTTATTGGATTTATATGCCGCCCTTCTCCCAAGGACTCAGGGCGGCGTACAACATAAAAGAAAAAACATATTACAAAAATTAAAAGGGACATTAAAGAAAGTATCAAAAAAAAACCCCAATTGATATTTACAATAAAAAATTTAAAAATTGAATTAAAATTAACAAATTAATCCTATATTTTATTTTATTCAGGCCAGGCCGGCTTGCTGGAAAAGCCAACTTTTTAGGGCGTGTCGGAAGGACCGGAGGTCGGGGATTACCCGAAGTTCCGGGGGCAGCTCATTCCAGAGGGAAGGGCGCTCCCCACAGAGAAGGCTCTCCCCCTCGGGGGTCGCTAGCCGACACTGCCTGGCTGACGGCACCCTGAGGAGGCCAACTCTGTGGGATCGCACTGGACGGTGGGAGGCTACCAGTGGCAGTAGGTGGTCTCGCAGGTACCCTGGGCCTAAGCCATGGAGCGCTTTAAAGGTCATAATTAGTACCTTGAATCGCACCCGGAAGACAACCGGCAACCAGTGCAGGCCACCTAAGAGGGGTGTAACATGGGAGCACCTAGGTACCCCCATGATTCTCTCACCCCCATGGTGAGAGAAAAGATGACATTCTGATGAGAGAGAAGTTCCCCGAGGTTGGGCTTCAGCATGAGTCTGAAAGCTCGGAAGACAAAACCTCTGGTCCCGGCGACTGGCCCTGATTGGATCCCGCAACATTATCCCAGGACATGTATATTTTTGCCTTCATTCATGAATTTTGAGACCATAGGAATAAGAGCATAACACGTCAACCACAGTCAACCATACCTAAGTCTTGAGTCTATATGCCACACCGAAATAGTCCGAAATAGTCAACATTATATAGTGATGGGTCCGTACGAATAAGGGCATATCCCATCATCAATAGTCAACAGAACATACTTATGGGCCTGTATGAATAAGGGCATATCCCATTGTCAGTAACCAACAATACCTGGTGAATAAGGCCATATCCCATATCATAAACAGTCAACAATATCTAGTTATGGGTCTGTACGAATAAGGGAATAGCCCATCATCATTAGTCTGCAATACCTAGTTATGGGTGCATGTGAAGTAGGGCAAATCCCATCATCAATAGTCAACAATACCTAGTTATGGGTGCATGTGAAGTAGGGCAAATCCCATCATCAATAGTCAACAATACATAGTTATGGGTCCATGTGAATTTGGACGTATCCCATCATCAATAGTCAATAATGCACAGTCTTCTATACATAAGGGCGTGTCCCATCAACAACAGTCAACTCTACATAAGAGAGTCTGTGTGGACAAGGGTATAGCCCATCATCAATAGTCAACAATACCTACTTATGGGTGCATATGAAGTAGGGCAAATCCCATCATCAATAGTCAATAATGCACAGTCTTCTACACATAAGGGCGTGTCCCATCAACAACAGTCAACACTACATAAGTGAGTCTGTCTGAACAAGGAAATAGCCCATCATCAATAGTCAACAATACCTAGTTATGGGTCCATGTGAAGTAGGGCAAATCCCATCATCAATAGTCAACAATACATAGTTATGGGTCCATGTGAATTTGGACATATCCCATCATCAATAGTCAATAATGCACAGTCTTCTACACGTAAGGGCGTGTCCCATCAACAACAGTCAACTCTACATAAGAGAGTCTGTGTGGACAAGGGTATAGCCCATCATCAATAGTCAACAATACCTAGTTATTGGTCCATGTGAAGTAGGGCATATCCCATCATCAATAGTCAATAATGCACAGTCTTCTATGCATACGGGCGTGTCCCATCAACAACAGTCAACACTACATAAGTGAGTGTAGTAACGGTACATAAGTGAGAACAAGGGCACAGCCCATCAACAACATGACATCAGTCAACTTGGAACTTGCTTTTTATGTTAAAAAAAATCCCACTCCTTTAAAATGACCAAATTTTCATCAGAATGCTAAATTTCAGGATCATTCAGTGTTCCTGAATTATCCTGCAAGGATGATGACGATGATGATGATGATGATGAAATGGTGCCTACTTTGGTGAAATCTTAATTAATATTTTCTGCCGTAATAGAGAGAGGGAGGTCTGCTTCCCTTGTGCAAGAGATTGGGCGGGCTGGGGGGGCGCCTTGTCTTTTGTCTCTTTTGTCTTCTCACCCAGAACGCTTCTGTCGTCCTTCTAAAAACCCAGCACGAATTTGTACGATGCGAGCGTCCGTCCAGGGTCCTGATAGACCTGATTCAAAGAACCAAGGATGCAGTCCGGGAGTTGGATAACCTTCAGTCTCGGAAAATGAACAAAATCCTGTTCCAGGAGGTGTTCAATGGCCCTCTGAACGAGTCCCAGGAAGACGAGGAGGTATCACGTTTATCTATACCGCTGATAAATAGTAATAAGAACCGTGAATGTCATCATAACGGGTCTCCTGCTTCACAGGGTGCCTGCCAAGTCCCTTTTCATGGGTTCCCAGCGCAACATGAGGAATTTGGTTGGGAGCAAGGCTGTCTCACCGCTGAATTATGGCCGATGATGCTTTGGTGACAGTCCTTGAGATGGATGGCAACAGAGCATCTGAAGCAAAGATCAAGTTTGCTCTTAGTTTTGGCTAACGGCTATGGAAATCAGGCCCTACTTAGATCCCGAAAGAGTCATATCCCAAAACAGTTACCCTGTTTCCCCGAAAATAAGACCTCCCCAAATAATAAGCCCAATCAGGCTTTTGAGTGCATGCGCTAAAATAAGTCCTTCCCCAAAAATAAGACTTTCCCAAATAATAAGCCCAGTTGGGCTTTTCAGCACATGCGCTAAAATAAGTCCTTCCCCGAAAATAAGACCTCCCCAAATAATAAGCCCAATCGGGCTTTTGAGCGTGTGCGCTAAAATAAGCCCTTCCCTGAAAATAAGACCTCCCCAAATAATAAGCCCAATTGGGCTTTTGAGCGCATGCGCTAAAATAAGTCCTTCCCCGAAAATAAGACCTTCCCAAATAATAATCCCAATCGGGCTTTTGAGCACATGCGCTAAAATAAGTCCTCCCCGAAAATAAGACCTCCCCAAATAATAAGCCCAATCTGGCTTTTGAGCGCATGCGCTAAAATGAGTCCTTCCCCGAAAATAAGACCTCCCCAAATAATAAGCCCAATTGGGCTTTTGAGCACATGCGCTAAAATAAGTCCTTCCCCTGAAAATAAGACCTTCCCAAATAATAATCCCAATCGGGCTTTTGAGCACATGCGCTAAAATAAGTCCTCCCTGAAAATAAGACCTCCCCAAATAATAAGCCCAATCTGGCTTTTGAGCGCATGCGCTAAAATGAGTCCTTCCCCGAAAATAAGACCTCCCCAAATAATAAGCCCAATTGGGCTTTTCAGCGCATGCGCTAAAATGAGTCCTTCCCCGAAAATAAGACCTCCCCAAATAATAAGCCCAATCTGGCTTTTGAGCGCATGCGCTAAAATAAGTCCTCCCCTGAAAATAAGACCTCCCCAAATAATAAGCCCAATTGGGATTTTGAGCGCATGCGCTAAAATAAGTCCTTCCCCGAAAATAAGCCGTCCCCGAAAATATTCAAACACATGTGCAGACGGTCCCCGCCATTTCCTGGAGGGCAGAGGGGGTGGAACATGTCCCACGCGCTCCGCATGCACCTGCCATCCCCGCGGAACAGCCTCGCGGCGGCCTCTACCACAAACCCTAGTTCCCGCGCTGGCAAGAGTGGGCCAGAAACTGAGACAGAACTTCTGACCCTCTCTAGATCAGCCGATCCACGCCCGCCAGCCGAGGTTAAGAGGAGCACCTCAAAAATAATAAGACCTCCCCGAAAATAAGGCCAAGCGCTTATTTCAGGGGGGGGGGGGAGATAATAAGACCCTATCTTATTTTGGGGAAAACACGGTAGATCCCAAAACAGGGCCCGGTAGTTGCCATTTTGTACCCGGATTAAAGAAGATCGTTTCCTTCGTGGCCATGTCCGACAGAGATGATAGAGCGTCCAGCCCAAGCAGAAATGCAACTCCTTCTCCCCGTGGCTGAATTCAGATGAGGATGGACCAATGGTCACTTCATTCCAGCTTGAAATGGAGATAAGACCAGTCCATGGCCAATCCGCCCATCGATCAAGGGAGGACACTCCATCTGGAGGACAACTGCGGAATGTTTTCCTCATTGGATCTTCTTCTTTATTTATGCCCCCCCCCCCCCCCCCAATATAATACAGTGCTAGTGTGTTAACGTGGTATTTAGATCAGGACAACTGACCAATGGCCCTCTCTAAGCGGTTTACAGAGTCAGCTTCTTGCTCCCAACAGTCTTTTGAGTCCTCGCTTTTTTTTTTACCGACCTCAGAAGGATGGAAGGCTGAGTCAACCTTGATCGAACTGCTGGCATTCGGCAGAGTCAGCCTGCAATACTGCATTCTCACCACTGCGCCGCCACGGCGCTATAGACTAGAAAGAATCTTGGTTTAGAAAAGCAACAAGGATCATAGAGAAAGCCCAGTGACCAAGATCCTTCCTCCCAGATATTTTAACCCCCTAAATGTGACCATCCACTAGCAAGCATTGGGTTGTGATTTGAGTGTGAATTCACCTTCCCCGTTCTTCCGGAGCGGTCTTCCTGACACAGTGGTCCTTCACCCCACCAAATAATCACTGCATGCAGCATGCAAACCTGAAGGCAGGTAGTCTCCGACTTACGACCGTTCGTTTTTGCGGCCATTCAAGGTTACCATGGCCCTGGAGAAAGGGACCAGTCCCCAGGGTCACATGATTAACATTTCGGTGCTTGCCGACCGGCGTGTATATATATATCCCGGGGGCCACTTGATCGCCTTCCGACAAGCCCAGTCAATACTTGATTCGCTTAACGACCGCAGGGTTCATTTAACAACCCCACGGGATTCATCAACCCACCCCCAAAAGGTTGTAAAATTGGGCGCCGCTCACTTAACCAACCGCCTTGCTTTGCTTAGTGACGGAAATTCCAGCCCCTCAGTTGTGGTCGTAAGTCGAGGACTACCTGTACTTGAACGCATGTCGAAAACCATCATCTGCTTCCTGTCAGTATGGCTGCTGGAATGACCCTGGGCAGATAGCAACTAACATGTTTTTATTATTATTATTATTATTTTAATCATCTCTTCCTATCTGGGATGGAGTAACTATTTCCAATTTGCGGTTAAAAATAGATGTGAAATAGGAGTTTCCATGAAGCGATTCTCCCCTTTTAGGTACCTGGTGCCTAAAAGATGGGAGTTTGAGGCTACTTAGCCCCAAAATGAAAGGGACGTGGCTAAGACGCTGAGCTTATTGATCAGAAAGGTCAGCAGTTGGGCGGTTCGAATCCCTAGCACCCCGTAACAGAGTGAGCTCCCGTTCCTTGTCCCAGCTTCTGCCAACCTAGCAGTTCGAAAGCACGTTAAAAATGCAAGTAGAAAAATAGGAACCACCTTTTGGTGGGAAGGGAACAGCGTTCCGTGTGCCTTCGGTGTTTAGTCATGCCGGCCACATGACCACGGAGACGTCTTCGGACAGCGCTAGCTCTTCGGCTTTGAAACGGAGATGAGCAGCGCCCCCTGGAGTCGGGAACGACTACCACATATATGCAAGGGGAACCTTGACCTTTTTAGCCCCAAAATACTAAAGAGACCCAAACCTATCTTGATTTATGCAGAGGGCAAGACGGGCGAAGATTGACCGGTTTGCAAAACATCAGATAAACAGGCGTTGGGGAGAAGCGGTTTGGCTTCTGCCACTTCTCAGTAACCTTTTTTTATGTCACAAGGGAAGAAGGAAGCTGAGAAAAGAGAATATTTGTAGCTCGAGGTTGAACTGTGGGGTCCTTGGTGTTCTCTGAACATGACCCAGCTAGGTAACATCATCAGTGCTAGAAGGAGTGGGATTTGCAGGGAGGAGGAGGAAGAGGACTGTGGGGTCCTTGATGCTCTCTGAGCTTGGTGGTTTTCTTGAAGACGTTTCAATACCCAACTAGGTAATATCATCAGTGCTAGAAGGGAGTGGAGTTTGTGAGGAGGAGGAGAAGGACTGTGGGGTCCTTGGTGCTCTCTGTGCTTAGTGGTATTCTTGAAGACATTTCATGACCACTCCTTCCTAGCACTGATAATATTACCTAGTTTGATAATGAAATGTCTGCAAGAAAACAACCAAGCTCAGAGAGCACCAAGGACCCCACAGTCGTCGTCCTCCTCCTCCTCTTCCTCTTCCTCCTCCTCCCTGCAAACCCCACTCCCTTCTAGCACTGATGATGTTACCTAGTTGGGTAATGAAACATCTGCAAGAAAAGAGAATATTTGCATCTCAGGGTTGAAATGTGGCATCCTTGATGCTCTCTGAGCTTGGTAGTTTTCTTGCAGACGTTTCATTACCCAACTAAGTAACACCATCAGTGCCAAAAGGCACTGAGGTTTGTAGAGTGGAAGAGGAGGAGAAGGGGAGGAAGAGTTTTGAGTCCTTCGTGCTATCTGAACCCCACTCCCTTCTAGCACTGATGATGTTACCTAGTTGGGTAATGAAACATCTGCAAGAAAACCATCCAGCTCAGAGAGCACCAAGGACCCCACAGTTCTTTTCCTCCTCCCCTTCTCCTCTTCCTCCTTCCTTCCCAATTCTCCTCCTCCTCTCTCCCTCTTAGCCCTGATGAGGTTACTTAGTTGGGCCACGAAACGCCTGCAAGGAAACTGCCGAGCTCAGAGACCCCTAAGGACCCCACAGAAGGAGTCCGGAAGGAACTAGAACAGTGAAAGCTAACCTTTTACGTCACCCTGGGCCAACCTGCGTGCCAGAAATGGCACACAAATCCATCCCACCTGGAACGCGCGGCCTTGCTGGCGTCCCCGCTTGTGGAAGTGCCGAAACCCGGAAGAGCAGCATTTCATTGCACATGCGCGCACCGACACCCAAACCTCCGGTTTCTGGCACGCGCCCGACGAACGGCTGGCTCTTGCGCATGTGTGCGCTGGAAACCTTGAGGCTTGGGTGCTGGTGCAGGCATATGCGACGGAAGGCTGCTCTTCCGGGTTTTCGGCGCTCCCGCACTTGCGGAGACTAGCTAGCCGGCGGGCATGCGGGCACCGGAATGCCCAAGAGGAGCCCACAAGGCCGTGCCATGAACCCTCAAAAGTGCGAACGTCATAAGCGCGCCGACAACACCGCGGCGCTAAAACCGCGATGTCAAAAGCGCGCCGACAACAGCGCGCCGACAGAAGCGCGATTTAATTTAAGGTAAGATTTACAGTTAGGTTTAGGGTTAGGTTTAGGGTTAGGTTTAGGGTTAGGTTTAGAGTTACGTTACAGCGCGCTTCTGTCGGCGCGCTTTTGTCGGCGCGCTTTAGGGCTAATTAGTCGCTCATTCGTCGCGCGGTTTTGTCACCGCACTTTAGACACCGCGGTTTAGTCAGGCGCGCTTTTGTTGTGCGCGCATTTGTGGTGGAACCGGCCGTGCGGCATGGCTCTGCATGCCGCTTTTGGCACACGTTCCATCGGTTCGCCCCAACACGGACCTAGAAGTAGGCAAGAACCTTTGCGCCTCCTCTAGAACGGTCCCTGTTCTAGTCGTGCACACACACACCTCTCCCCGGTTGGTGGCGCTTCCTTTCATCCCGGCATTAAACCTGCCGCTCCTTATTTTGTAGGACAGTGAGCATGGGACAAAGCTGACTAGGAAGATGGACAGTCTGGGCAGCAATCACTCCATCCCCAGCATGTCTATCAGCACAGGGAGTCAAAGCAGCAGTGTCAACAGCATGCAGGAGGTATTGGAGGAGAGCAGTTCTGAGCTGCTTTTGGTGCATGATTCCGCTTCCTCTGTTGTGATGAAGAAGGTACGTCTGGCTGGTGCTTCCTCACCCAACTGTCCTCCTCCTCCTCCTCTGCTCGCGCCTGATCTCTGTTTCACCGTACTTCCTTTGCAGATCTTAAAGGCACCGTCCGTTGCATCGGTGCAAGCAATGTTTAAAAAAAGGTTGAATCATGGCAACGGGGAAATGGTGGCCTAGAGGGTGGAGCTCTCGCCTAACACTCGGAAGGCTGTGAGTTCAATCTTAGGTGGAGGCAAATATTCCCCCCCCCCTCTCTCGGGAGGGGAAACTCCACCCTGGCGACAAGAAAGGCATCTGGCCAGTAAATACTCAGTTCCATTCAGTTGCTCAGACTCCATCCCACAAGGGATTAAAGGGTCATTAAATGATGATGATGATGGCAAGGAAAAACAAAACTTGTTAATCTGAGATATTTCACCGTGGCACGACAAAACCGCGCTCGACTAAAGCGCGCCCGATTAAACCGCGTCACTGACGTCATCAGCAGGGCGACAACAGCGAGCGCGGAGAAAGAAGGGCGCTTTAAATAGCGCTTTGAAAGCAAGCCGATTCAAGTTAAGGTAAGGGTTAGGTTTAGGTTAGGTTTAGGGCTAGGTTTAGGGTTAGGTTAAGGGTTAGGGTTAGGTTTAGGGTTAGGTTAAGGGTTAGGGTTAGGTTTAGGGTTAGGTTAAGGGTTAGGATTAGGTTTAGCGTTAGGTTAAGGGTTAGGTTTAGGGTTAGGTTAAGGGTTAGGTTTAGGGTTAGGTTTATGATTAGGTTTAGGGGGGTTAGATTTAGGTTTAGGGGTTAATTTTAGGTTTAGCGTTTACAGCGTGCTTTTTTCTCTGCGCTGTTGTCGCGCTGTGATGACGTCAGCTATGCGGTTTCGTCGAGCGCCCTTTAGTCGAACGCGGTTTTGTGGTGGAACCATATTTCACTGCTCCTCCGAGCAACTTTGTCGGTCCAAATTAAAACAAAAACAAAAAGTTAGGTAATTTTAGAAACCTTTGGCCTGGATTGGGGCTCCCCAACCCCTGGGCTGCAGCCCGCTACCGGGCTGCTCAAGAGGCAGGCCGGGGCGTGCACAAAGCTCCACTCTCGTGAGCTGTGCTCCAAACCCTTCTCTCTTCCGTGAGCGGAGCTGCGCACATGTACGCTACGATTCACCTCTTCCCCCACCGCAGACGGGCCGCCAAGCCACCTGCTCCCAATGCTCCGAAACCAGAGCAATGGGTGTAGAGGCTGAACGGGACGAGCATGCCCTGCTCAGCATTGTGGAGTCACCGAGATTGCTTCTGTAGGACACCTGATCTGCTTTTGGAGTCTCGGGCAGCCTCAGTGAGTTGCCTGGAGCCCAAGGCTGTGCTCCCAAAGGCTTCTCCGCCCCGAAAGCTTTTGCAAACGGATAAAAGGCGCTCCGGGGAAGCGAATTCGCACTGCTTCAGGCCTTTGCAAAAGCGTTTTGGTGCCGAGAAGCCCGAGGAAGCGCGAAACCATGCCCCAAAGGCTTCTCTCTTGCGTGATTGGAGATGCGCGCATGCACGCAAGCCCACCACTCACGCATCCCATTTCCCCTCTATCGCCCACCCCCCAGCCACAAAAGTTGGGGACCACTGGCCTGGATGATTGAGTCTCCATTGATATATTGCAGGGGTGTCAAAACTCAAGGCCGGCGGGTCGGATGCGGCACACAAGGCGCTTAAATCTGGCCCGCGGGCCAGCCTGGAAATAGCAAAGGGCCGGCCCGCGGTACCTCTGGCAGCCAAAACGGGGTGCGGCCCCGTATGCCCTGTTTTCGGCCTGGTCGGCCTCCTGTAGCACCCTGCCAGCTAAAATGAGGCACTAGGGGCCAAGGCATGCCCCCCCATTGCCCTGTTTTGGGTGTCAGGGTGCTACAGGAAGCATCCGTCCCATCTTCCCCTACCCCCACCCCTCAGCCGTGGAGGAGAACTACAATGCTGATCTGGCCCTCGAAGAAATCCAGTTTGATACCCCTGATATATTGCATTATACCATTTAAAAAAAAAAATTTTTGACCGAGTTGCTTGGATGGGCAATGAGACTTCCTCAAAGTAACAAATTTCGGTCCCTTTTGCCATGATTCAACCTTTCAGATACCTTTGGCCTGGATGACCGAATCCTCATGGACATATTCATCAGTGCAGGCAGTCCTCAACTTACAACCATTCATATCGTGGCCATTCAAAGTTACGACAGCACTGGGGGGGTGGGGGAGTGACCGCTGAGCAGTCCCCGCAATTTAAAACAACCGTCCCGTTATCCGCAGGATGACACGATCAAAATTTAAGTGCTGGGCCTCTGCCTTGTAGATATGACGGTTGCAGCATCCCAGGGTCACATGATTGTGGTTGTGACCTTCCTGCCCTTCAACAAAGTCAACACTTGACAGTTGCAGCTGTAGTGATTCGCTTAACAACTGTGGCCAGAAAAAAAAAAAGAAGGTTAAAAATTAGGCCCGATTCACTGAACAACCAACTTGCTTAACCATGGAAATTCTGATTCTGATTGTAAGTTGAGGACTACCTTAAAGGCCTACCTGTTTTAAGAGTTTAGGGTCAGTGTCCTTGCAGTACAGGATGGTGTCCGGTGCACATCTTGAGTAGCGTTGGTGTCCAGTTAGCGAATCCAGAAAAAGGAACCTTATTTTATCAAGCGTATATAAAGCTTTACCGAATAAACCACACTGGCACTGAAGAAGCAAAACCAGCTCTGGGTTTCCCCGCGCAAAAGCAAATATGGTTAATTCTCGCTTTTCCCGACGGGTCACCCACAGTCCCAAACTTCCAACAATCACCCTGGTTCATTACTGTATATACTCGAGTATAAGCCTAGTTTTTCAGCCCACTTTTGGGGCTGAAAAAAGCCGCCTCGGCTTATACTCGAGTCAGTGAAAAATTTGCCCGAAATGGAGGAGAAAAAGGGGCGGGGCCATGCCGCTGGGTGACACTCGTGAATGGCCCAGTGCCCCTGAGTTTCCCCTCCCTCTGTGTCAGTTTGCCGCGCAGCGCGCACCGCACCATCCCCCCTCCTCACGTTCTAATGTAATGCAGGGCTGTCTTACGATTCCCCTTCCTCCCCCTCCTGCCGCTCTGCAACGATGTCCCACCTCCTCCTTGTTATGGCAAGCAGCCACATAGCGATGTCCCACCTCCTCTGGTACAGTGATCCAATGATAGGAATCACTGTGCCGTGTGTCATAGGAGGCGGGACATCGCTCCCGCGGCTGCACGGGACATCATCATCACAGCGGGACATCAGCATCATGAGGTGAGTGAAGTATTTCATTGAATACACCGCTAGTTTACTGTTTTTCTTTGAAATAAATATTCAAAAACATTATTGGTATCTATTTTTATTTTTGAAATTTACCGGTAGCTGCTGCATTTCCCACCCTAGGCTTATACTCGAGTCAATAACTTTTCCAGTTTTTTGTGGTAAAATTAGGTGCCTCGGCTTATATTCGGGTCGGCCTATACTCGAGTATATACGGTATGTTACGGGGAACAGCCAGCCACGCCGGGACATCTGCTCAGGGCGTCCTTGAGTTGCCAGCAGTGTCTCACGGAAGCCGAGGGACGCTTGAATACCGTTCTTCCTCCCTTGCATTCCGACCAAACACACCCTCCCTGTCATTGTCAAGCTGCGAGCGAAGAAGGAACGTAGGGGACAGTGGGTATCGGTCTTGGCAGTTGGGCTGGAAGCAAAAATAAGGAAGTTAACAACGAGTGGAAGCTTCTAAGATCCGCCTTTTAAGAGAGAATGCCTGCCAGCCTCTGCCCTACCCTGCTCTCATTGTGTCCTTCAACCCTTGCATGTCTACCTCTGTCCTTTCCTGCAACGCCACGTAGTCTCCAATCCCCCCTCCAAGTGGTTGTCCTCTGACTGAAACGGTCACAGTCCCTAAACTAACAACGTAACTTCCCACCCGATCCTGATCGACGCGTGGATTCTTCTCTTGACCAAAATAGCTGCTCACGGATCTCCCCAAGAAGGTACGTGGTTCAGGGCTCTCAAGTCTCAGTACAAGGTGCGGATCGCGTGGGGACGCCCGAGCACACGTGGTCTTAGCGGAACGATCCTTCTGATCCAGTGTAGCTTCTATGGGACGGTGTCAGGCGCCAGCCACCAGACCCGCGCATGTAGAGTTCAAACTAGCTACCATATTTTTCGGAGTATAAGACGCACCGATGTCCCCGTTTTCCGTCAGCTTCAGCCGTCGCGGGTAGGCCACCTAGTAGCTCTCGAAGCTCCCCCCTTTCGACTTGGCCCGCTTCCTGGCCTTGTGCACAGAGGGAAAGTTGGGCTGGCTTTTTCGGATACAGGGCCGGTCGGGTTGATTTCCCCAGCCAGAAAACTGACCGCCCAGCCAAAAGGTAGCACCCGCCATTGTTACTGTTACTGGACATACACACTCACGTCCAATTACCATATTTTTCAGACTATAAGACACACCAGAGTATAAGACGCACCAAGATTTTGAAGAGGTAATTTTTTTTTAAAAAAAGTTTTTGCACTCTGCACACCTTGTTTTTTGTGAAAAACGGGGCATGCAGAGAGTTTGAGAGGCCTACAAAGTACTCTTGGGGGCTGGGGAGGGTGCAAAAACGAGCAAAAAAGGCCCTGTTTTTCACAAAAATGGGCCAGTTTTTTTTTTTGCCCAAAACAAAGCATGCATAGCCTTTAGGAGGTTGTAGAGTGCTCCGGGGGGGGGGGGGGAGCAAAAATCGGCCCATTTTTTGCTCTGTACGTCCATTTTTGTGAAGGGGCGGGATTTCGGGAGTATTCAGTGTATAAGACCCAGCCAGATTTTCGCCCTCTCTTTTGGGGGGAAAAGGTGTGTCTCATACTCCAAAAAATACGGTACTTTATTGCTCCATGCCTGTTTTACAGGAATCTTCCCAGACTGGCAAATTCAGCTGGGAAAAAGCTAGATAAAGCTGAAAAGGCATGCGAGGGCATTCAGAACTTGCCCTCTTGTCTTTACCCAATGACTCCATGCTACTTCCCTGTTTGATCCTTCCTCTACTTTGTCGCTCTCCAACGGGTGGATCGATTTAGGCAAAGCCCGGGTCGGTGTGATTGTGTGTGTGAATGAAACGAAACGAAACAAATAAACCTCCCCTCCCTCCTTTTTTAATTTTGAGGGAGTCTGAAGGCTGCCATCTTGAGCTACTGAGGATACTTTCCATGGTGGCAGTGTAGAAGTGTGTTTAAAACAACAAACAAACACAGCCAGTCCTTGACTTATGACCACAACCCAACCGGAACCTCCGTCTCTTCAGTGAGTTGATCCTAAGGGAGTCACGCCCGTTTTAACCACCTGTTTTTCCCATACTTGCTGAGCCAATGACCAGGACTGTGAAATGAGCCACTTTGTCATTAGTCAAACCTAGTTGATTTTGCTTGTCGGAAGACAACTGGAAATGGAGAGCATGTGACGCAACCGTTGTAAGTACAACACAGGTTACCAAGCTCACATGATGCGAAGGTTGTAAGTCCGAGGACCTGTTTCCAAGTTGCTTTTTTTTTCAGCATGTCCATAAACTTTGAACAGTTGCTAAGTAAACAGTCATAAGTCAAGGACAAGGGTGGCTCAGTGGCTAAGACGCTGAGCTTGTCGATCAGAAAGATCGGTAGCGCTGCGGTTCGAATCCCTAGCACTGCGTAACGGAGTGAGCTCCCGTTACTCGTCCCAGCTTCTGCCAACCTAGCAGTTCGAAAGCAGGTAAAAAATGCAAGTAGAAAAATAGGAACCACCTTTGGTGGGAAGGGAACAGCGTTCCGTGTGTCTTCGGGAGTTGAGTCATGCTGGCCACATGACCACGGAGACGTCTTCGGACAACGCTGGCTCTTCGGCTTTGAAACGGAGATGAGCAGCGCCCCCTAGAGTCGGGAACGACTAGCACAGATGTGCGAGGGGAACCTTTACCTAAGTAAAGGACTAGGAAAGAATTGGTTCAGCAGCGCACGGCAAAGAAGCATTGTGGGAAGGCAATGTTTCTTAACTTCAGGATCTTTACAGTAGGTGGACTTCAACTCCCAGAATCCCCCAGCCAGCATTAAGAGAAAACACCAATATTTAAGAGGGGGAAGTTTTTACTCTCTTCCCCAGACTTAAAAAGCATGAATAGAAAGGAATAAAACTAGTTCCAGGATTAAGTAAGCATCCAATGGCCAGAGAATCTGATTGAAAGAAATGAAAGGAGGTGGAAAAAAATAAACTTATTCTATAGTAGCAATCTCTAACGCCTAAGGATGTATTTTGGGGAATAATTATTCCGAATCTCTAGAAATGTGACTAGCAAATGCCGAAAATGGCTTTTTTTTTAACATGCCTTCAGATATTTTATTTTTAAAAAGAAAAAGAAAAATTTAATGTAAGCCATCCGGAGTCCTCCGGGATTGGGCGGCCTATAAATCAATTTAATAAATAAAATAAATAAATAAATAAACCCAGTGTTTTCCTAATTGTCCAGTTGGGTTTATTGGAACATCCATTTACACTGGCTATAGTAAGGTTATTTAAAAAAAAAATGCTTAAAATTCTCCAGTGCCAGGGAGTTAGGGACATGCTATGTATACTTTGTCGTTCAAACAATGCAAATAAGTTATAATTTCCCCTATTAACATCAAAGCAGTTAGGGCCCCGATTGTCTTCACTTGCAGTAAAAAAAATAAAAATAAACCCACACCATCCTAATCTGAGCCCAATGCATATAGTTTTTGCCAAAACGCTGACTAATATATACCTTGTGCAAGATCACACCGTTTTATTGCTGCAATAACAATATATTGCTTATCAGATAAAATTTATGCAGTAGTGTGTTGCTGAATTAGATCCACCAAAGCCACCTAATGAGAGTAATAAGTTTTTGTAGTGGAGCACTTCACATCTATACGCAATAACTAAAACTCCCTCCCGTCTGGCGCCAAAGCCCAACCATTTTGAACTGTCGCAGCGCTAACTTAACCCGTCCATGGGATCCATGACTCCCGCGGAATTGAAATTTCAAGCAGCTACACCCCACTAGATGTCTTCTCAGAGTTGGGGTGTTGCCGTGGCCAGTTGCCACGTCACGCGATCGCGATTTCCGGCACTCCCTGCCGTTCCCTTAAGACAAAGCCATTGGGGAAGCCAGCAGGAAATCGAAAATCACTCCAGTTCCTACTGTATTTTTGCCTGCTCACATTCTCTCTGTTTACTGGTTTAGATAAGGAAGCCTCTCTGGTAGGATGAGCCAACAAGTCAGGGGGGTTGTCCAGTTTGATTTTAACGTAACCCGACAAAAGGGCGAATGTCAAAACCGCGCCTGACTAAACCGCGTCGCTAAAACCGCGACGTCATCAACGCGGCGACAACAGCACGGAGACAACAGCGCCGAGACCGAAGGGCACTTTACAATAGTGCGGAGACAGAAAGCCGATTTAACTTAAGGTAAGGGTTAGGTTTAGGGTTAGGTTAAGGGTTAGGTTTAGGGTTAGGTTAAGGGTTAGGTTTAGGGTTAGGTTAAGGGTTAGGTTTAGGGTTAGGTTAAGGGTTAGGGTTAGGGTTAGGTTTAGCATTACATTTAGGGTTACGTTTAGTGTTACATTTAGGGTTACGTTTAGCGTTAGGGATTAGGTTTAGGGTTGGGTTTAGTTTTACAGCGCGCTTCTGTCTCTGCACTGTTATCGGCGCGATTCAGCGCTAATTTGTCGGAGCACTTTAGAACACGCGGTTTTATCACCGCGGTTTAGTCGAGTGCGGTTTTGTCGGTGAACCGATTTTAAAGGTATTTTTGGAGGGTCTGTAGCTTTTTACAGTAATCCTGCCTCTTTTTCGCAGCAAACAGATCCCAAACAACCGATTCCTGTGCAAAGAGATTCCTGACCCCAGCTGGACCAAAGCATCTTTTGGTCTCAAAAGTGCTGCCCAGGCCCAATAATTATCACAAAAATTAGATATATTGTTGAGACCACAGAGACCCATTTCTTGTCTCAACCGGTGTAATTATCCCGCTCGAAGTTAGCAACCCGTCTGAATTTTGATCGCGGGGATGTGGCAAAGGACGTTTAAGTGTGAAAAGCTGCCATCAGTCACTTTTTTCAGTGCTGTTGTAAAATGGAATAGGACAGGTAGTGGTCCTTGACTTACGACCCCTATTGGAACTTCCATCACTGAGCAGTATGGTCCTTAAGTGAGACATGCCCAGTTTTGATCACCTGACTGCAGGGATGCTGTGATGGTTGTAAGCGCGAGGACCAGCCTTAAGTCACTCTTTTCAGGACTGCTCTTAACTTTGATCGAATGGTCTTAACTTGAGGACTACAGGTCATCCTCAACAACAGTTCATTTAGCGACCATTCAGAGTTACAACAGCACTGAACAAAAGTGACTTAGGGCTATTTTTCACACTTAACGACTGTTGCAGGTATCCCCAGGGTCACAGGATCAAAATTTGGATGCTTGGCAACTGACTTGCATTTATGACAGTCGCAGTGTCCCGGGGTCCTGTGATCCTCTTTTTACGACCTTCTGACAAGCAAAGCCAGATTCACTTAACAACCAAATGACCAACTTAACAATTGCAGGGATTCACTTAAACACTGGTGGCAAGAAAGGTCGTAAAAACGGAGCAAAATTCACTTAAGAAAAGTTTCTCTAGCAACACAAATCATCATCCTCTTTTTATGACCCCCAAAATCCCCTGCAGGGTGGAGTTTGGGCAACTGAATGGAAGTAGCAGAGTGCTTAGTGGCCAGATGCCTTTCCCTGTTGCCAGAGTGGAGTTTTGTTCAGCAGATATATTCACACTGTGCCGAGAGAGAGAGAAATATCTGCCTCTACCTAGGATCGAACTCACAGCCTCCTGATTGTGAGATGAGAGTTCTACCTCTAGGCCACCGCACCACTCCTCACTTAGCAACACAAATGTGAGGCTCAATTGTCGTAACTTCAGAACCACCCATAGCTTGTAAGTGATAAATCACGGCTTAGAAAACCACTATGGTTGGAGATGCTTAAACTGTCCCATCAAATTTCTTGCCAGACCTGCTTGCTTAATGATGGAAGATTAGAAAGTCCTGCAAAATCAAAGGCCTCTCACCAGCATAGAGGAGATAGGGACTCCTCGAGTTACAACCATTCGTTTTAACGGCGAAAGTGAGAGCAGCCCTGGGAAGAAAGGACTGGAACCTCGCCCTTCCAACCTTGACACCGTAGCGTCTCTGCACTCAGACAATCCTAACTGGGCGTGACTCGCTTAAAAGACTGCCTTGCTTAGGGGCAGACGTTGTGGTCGTAAGTCGAGGACTGCCTGCATGCAGTGAGGCTTTAGGAGGGCCGTCTTTAAGAATGATTTGGAAGCTGGAAACCTTGAAGGATGCTGACAAATAATAACCCTGAGCCAGTTTTATTTTTACCTGTCCCGGGTCAAAATTTAGCCAACTAGTAGAACCTGGTCCTTGTGTGTTCGTTGTGTATACTGGAACTTGCCTCCCACAGTTGTCCCCTATGTGTTTTCTTTTCACAACGAATGTTGTCGCGCAGCCTCTTCGGCTCTTGCAACCCGTAGGCAACTTTGCTCCGCAAACTCCTGCTCCTTGCCAGGGTCTCTTGGCAGCAGCCCCAAATGGGCCAGAGCCAATACCATCCGGACCATCCCCATAGTCCTCGTTTAGTAACTTCCTCGTCTCCCAGCCCCGATGACACTGGTGAACAAATCGATCCCCTTGCCCTCCTCCGCCCTCCCCTAGTCTTGGCACCGACCGTCATCTCGGGAGTGTAAAACGAAGCAAACTTGCAATCCGACCATCGGGCCGCGTGGCGGTTTTATGCAAGCAACTGCTTCGCTGAGCGACTTAATGGCCCCAGTGGTGGTCGTTAAACAAGGACAACCCCCCCACACCATTATTTGCTGCCCGCATTCCTACACTTGGCGGAAATGCAAGCGATTGTCTTTTTAAAGCATATATATATTTATACATATATATGTTTGATGCGGGTCACCCTTGGCTAGGAACGACAGTGACTTTTGCCAGCGTCTGTGACTCGCTCGCTTGACCACAGATGACCCCACCTAAGTGGGGTTTGACCCACGCCGTTGTGCCCGTTTTCACGTCCAGCCCGATTGCTGGCGGAAGACGGCCATCCATTCCCCCTCCCACCCCCATTTCACAGATGACCTGCTGAGGCTCAGGGTGGGGCGGGAGGGAGGTAAGTAGGCAGCCAAGCTTAGAACCGTGCACCCCGTGCGTGCACGGGGCGTCACGCGTGTGCATGTTTGTGTGTGCGTGTGTGTCTGTGTACACCTTCCAAATCGGGACCCCACTCATATTCCCCACGTTCCTCCCACCCCATCCCACCCCTCCATCCTATCTTTAGCTCCTTCGGGCCCCGCTCCCTTCCCCTTCCCCACGCCCCAGAGGTGCATGCACGAGCCAGCCAGGGCGCATCCCCTCCCGGTTCCCCCCGTCGTTGCCTTTCGGGTCAGGCTTACTTGTAAGGGAAAGTGTGCTCTGTCTCTTTAAATGTGAAAGGGAGAGAGAGAGAGAGAGGAAAAAAAACACCCCACTCTCATCCCTTTGCAAGGCTATGGAGAGAAAATGCTAGAATCGTGCAGGATCATGACTAGAAAGCACCATCTCTGAGTAGCCACCGAATCTTTTGGAGCCCCCCGAGAGAAAGCCAGAGCACGCTCTCTCTCTCTCTCTTTTCCCCCCCTTCCCTTCTTCTTCTTCTTCGGGTTTTTTTTTTCCCCTCCTGCTCCCCCCTTTTCCCCCCCCCCCTTTCTTTTCCCCTCCTCCTAGAGGCTGCAGCCATCCATGCAGAAAATGCTCCTCCGGAGCAGATAGCCGAGTTCAGAGAGGTGTAAGGGTGGTGGTGGTTAGGAAAAGGGGGGGGGTGGAGAGAGAAGAGGAAGAGAGAAAGAGGAGGTGTAGGGGGGGGGCGAGGAGGAAAAAAAAAAGGAGGAAGGGGAAAAAAAGAGAGAGAGAGAGAGAGAGGAAAGCCCAGGCTGGACAAGGGAATGAGGCAAATCCTTATTCCTCTTTGCAAAGGCGGCAGGAACGGGAGCAGCGTTTTTCCTAGCCATGGAAACCATTTTTTTAAAGAGATTATTTGGGTGCAACGTTCACAGCCAGCGCTACTGAGGAGCCCGCTCACAGCTCTGCAGTGCTCGGCGGCGGCTGCGTTTCCAATGCTCTTTTGGGTACCGATGTGAATTTCTCGGAGGTTAAGCAGCACCCCTCCCCTTCCCCACCTCCCAAAAAAAAAAAAAAGGAGAAGAAGAAGAAGAAGAAGGGGAAAGAGAGAAGGAGCAAAAAAAAAAGAGAGAGAGAGAGAGAGAGGAAGGCAAGGAAAACCTGCCAGGAAATTCCGGAGGCAGCATCCCCACTTAAGCCATCATCCGCTGAACGAGAAGAAGGAGGAAAAAAAAAAGGAAGAAGAAGAAGAAGGAGAAAAAGAGAGGGAGGCTCCAATGTGCTTCCCCCTTCGTGTTGTACCGCCGCCGTGGGGTCTATAAGGCGCTAAACTATGCATTTCAAACAGCCGGGCTTATGTGAAAAGCAGGGTGAGAGCAAGGCGGCTGGCGAAGAGCGACGAGCACAAGCGGACTTTCTCCTTCTTTTTATCCATTTCTGCAGGATCATGTATTCATAAGGGATGAGGCGGGCCAAGGGGAGCGCAGGCCTGAACTGCGGCCTACTCATTCGGTCCAGAATCAGGCCCTCCACTACAGGAACAGAGAAGCCTTTGCCACAATCAAATCAGCATCATTGGTAAGCCGCTACCACACCCCTTGCCCTGTTGTCTCCCTCTCTCTCTCTCCCTCTCCCTCTCTCTCGTTCCCTCTCTCATCCTCTTCCCCCTTCCCTTCCCCATCACCCCATCTCCTCCTCCACTCCAGTCTAGGGAAGAGGGAGGGGGGGGCTCAACCCTTTCTCCCCTTCCCCCCCACCAACCCACCCCAAAGACCCTCCATTCCCTCCCACCCACCCATTTTTTTCTCCTTGCAAAAAAAAAATTATTTCTTCTTTTTCTTCCTTTACCCCCCCCCCACCGCCTCCCCTTCCTCCTGGGGGCAAGGGAGAGGAGGAGGAAGGGGGTGTTGGCATAGCAACCAGATATTGCAAAAAAAAAAAATTTTGATGATGGTGATGATGGGGACCGGGCGGGGGTCGGCAACGGGAATGGGGAGGGGGGGGCACGGCAGCGTTCGGTGCCATGCGGAATATTTTTTTTTCTCTTTTTTGTGCGTGTGTGTGTGCAAATCCTCCCTTCAGCAGCGCCGGGAGTTTTCTCTCTTGCAGCGGGTCCCCCCCCCCCGTGGAAGCAGGGAGGGCGAAGAGGAAGGGGCTTGGGGGAGAAGAGGGGCTCTGGCTAGGGATGGGTGTAAAAAAAGGACGGATGCGTGCATGCCTGTTGGTGAGGGTGGTGCTTGCACTCGCACACGAGAGTGTGTATCCGTGTGCTTGTCTAATCTAGCCATCCATCCATCCATCTATATCCATCCATCCATCTATCTAATCTCCCTCTCTCTCTCTCTCTCTCTCTCTCTCTTTCTAACCGCCTCTAATTGGTTCGCTCCAAATCGCATCCATTTTTTTTGGTGGTGGTGGGGGGAGCATTATCTGTCTGGGGTGGGGGGTGGGGCAGCGAGGGGGGTGGGGCCCGGCCGACTTCGAAGTATCGATGATTATCATTTTAATTTGAACGAGCGGTTTGTGGGGGGGGAGGGGGTGTGGATGGATCCCAGCGAAGGGAAGCGGTGGGGGTGGGCTGGCGGGGGGGGTGGGTGGGGGACAGCTGGCTACGCTCAGCCCCAGGGTGGCGAGCGAAAGAAGAAGCTCGTTGCGTTTCATTCAATAATACTCCGGCGGCGGGCAGCGTACCGTTGGCAAGCGAATGGCATTGGTGTGTGTGTGTGTGTGTGTGTGTGTGTGTGTCCCTGGTTGTTGTTTTTTTTTAATAAAGAGATGGGAGAGAGTGTAGGGTCTAGCAAAGGTGTGTGTGTAAATCATTTAGTATTTCATATATATATATATATATATATATATATATATATATATATATATATATATATATATATATATATATATATATATATATATATATATATATATATATATATATATATATATAAATGGGTGGAGGGTGTTTTCTCCTGAAAATGGGAGGCTGGAGGAGGAGGAGGGCGAGCGAGGCTGGTAGCAACAGCGGGAGTGGAATTTCTACTCTAGCAAATGTGGTTGCTAGCGCTGCCTTTGTAGTAGGAAAAGGGGTGTGTTCCGATGGAGTGGAAGGTCTGGGCTCCCCCCCACACACACACACCATCCTCACCTCCCCTTCTCTCTCTCTCTCTCTCCTCTCTCTCTCACACACACAGATAAGATAGGCAGAGCAAGGGATGCAAAAAAAAGAGGGAGCCCTCCCCGAAATCCCCTGGACCAGAAGGGCAGCCAGCAGCCCAATATGCTTAGTTCCTTTCCTGCCTACCTCCCTCTCTCTCTCTCTCTCTCTCCCTCCCTCTCTCTGTCTCTCCCTCCCTCCCTCTCTCTCTCTTTCCACCCTTCTCTCTTTTTCTCCCTCTCTCTCTCTCTTCCCCCCCTCCTCCTCCATGCAAAACGCTAAGAAATCATTTAGTATTTCAGCCAAATCTCGGTATTAAAGGTCACATGGGCAGAAAGAGAGAGAGAGGGAGAGAGACACACACAGAGAGAGAGAGAGAGAGAGATTTAGAAGGTGCCCAGTATTTGGTTAGTTGCATTTGCTGCTTGCCATTATGACATCATCCAGAGCCAGCCCAGAAATTACAATGGTTAACCCTCCTCCTGGTTCTTTTTTTTTTTTTCCTCCTCTTGCCTTGCATCTGAATGATGCCTTTTTTCCTTCCTTCCTTCCTTCCTTCCTTCCTTCCTTCCTTCCTTCCTTCCTTCCCTCCCTCCCTCCTTCCCTCCCTCCTTCCTTCCTTCCTTCCTTCCTTCCTTCCTCTCTCCCTCCCTCCCTCCCTCCCTTCCTCCTTCATTGCTGTCTCCCCTCCATAGCGCATCTGTCTTTCCGCGCCCCCCCACTCTTCCCACAAGCCCACCCCACCCCACCCCGTTTGCTGCTGCTTCTATCCAGCACATCAAAGCCGCTTGCTGGGATCCCTGGCGGGGGTTGAAAAGCGGGCGAAAGGAATGGGCAGGCATCATGGGAAGTCCGTTCGCCTGGGTGCTGAAAACCCGGGGAGTTTACGGCATTGCTCACGCGCCTTCCTGGCACCGAGCCCAGGATGTGTGTGTGTGTGTGTGTGTGTGTGTGTGTGTGTGTGTGTGTGCATCTCCCTCCTATCTCTCTCTCTCTCTCTGTGTAGGGTAGTGTGTTTCCCCCTCTATGGCACAAGGGAAGTGCCAACGTGGTGGTTGACCTCAATGCATGGCAAGGCTCTAGGCTTCCCCCAGCTGCTTCAAACGGGCTTTTTTCCCACCCTCCCACCCCCTATATAATAATACCTTGATGGGGGTAGAAGCCTCTCTCTTACTACGAAGCTGGCTACCTTCCAGCGGAACTTACTACGAGTCAACCTCCTTGGATTTTTTTTTTCTCCTGCCTTAGTTGGAGAGCCTAGCTGGGCATCCTTTTAGGCAGCTGAAGGAAAAAAGGAAAAAAAAAACCCCGTCCTGTGAATAGTAGAGGAGGCATGGCACATTGCACAGCCCCTCAACCCCACCGTTCCAGAGCTTGGGAGAGCATCCTCAAGTCGTGTCCGAAGCCCATCCCCGTTGGGCTTAGGGCAAATGCGGCCGAACCCTCAGGCCAAATGTGGCTAGATTGGGTGGGGAGGGGGCCTCCAGTAGGGCTGGCCTGCATTCTCGTCTCCTTCCCACCCCCCCACTCCCCATGTGGACATATTTATTTATTTCATCCATTGTATCCCACGTTTTGAGTTGCCCCCTCTGTTTAGCTGTGTCTTTGCAAAGTCACACTCTCTTTCGGACAGCCTCAAAAGGCGGGATTTTTATTTTTTAAAAAAATTGGCCAGACCCTAGACAACGTCCGAGGCCCTATTTGTGGTGGGACAGAGAGGACCTCTGCCATGGAGCCCGAAGGGAGGGAGTGTCCTTATGACTCATGTGGATGCGATATGAGAATAAAATCTGGTTAACCCTTGTCGTTAGAACAATTAATCGGTGGAACAGAAGTTGCCTCCAGAAGTTGTGAATGCCCCAACACTGGAAGTCTTTAAGAACATGTTAGCTACACCATTTGTCTGAAACGGTGTAGGGTTTCCTGTCTAGGCAGGGGGTTGGACTAGAAGACCTCCAAGGTCCCTTCCAACTCTGCTATTGTATTGTATTCCCACTCAATGGTGGTTTTTCTCCAAAGGTGTTTTTTTTTCCCCCAAGGAGCATCTGGACTTTTTGGTTTCCCTTTGAAGACGTTTCGCTTCTCATCCAGAGAAGCTTCTCAGGTTCTGGAGAACTGAACTGAGAACCAAAGAAGCTTCTGGGATGAGAAGGGAAAGGTATTCAAAGGGAAACCAAAAATTCCAATGATCTCTTGGGGGGGAAAAAAGCACCTTTGGGATAACCATGATGACTTGAGAATCTCCATAGATTCGATGGTGGTTTATTTGATCATAAAATGATCAGCCGTGGGTCATACAGTGTGCTGGTCCAGAGCCACATTTACTTCCTCGGTCTCCAAACAGGATCACCTCCAAGGCGACCCGCATGTCATTCAGACGACACGATAACCCTTTAGAAGAATGGTTGCAGGAACTGGGGATGTCCAGTTTGATGAAAAGAAGGACTAGGGGAGACATGATAGCAGTCTTCCGATATCTCAGGGGCTGCCCCAAAAGAAGAGGGAGTCAAGCTGTTCCCCAAAGCACTAGGATAAGAAGCAATGGGTGGAAACTAATCAAGGAGAGAAGCAGCTTAGAACTGAGGAGAAACTTCCTGACAGTGAGGACAATTAATCAGTGGAACAACTGGCCTCCAGAAGTTGTGAATGCTCCAACACTGGAAGTTTTTAAGAAGATGTTAGCTAACCATTTGTCGGAAGTGGTGTAGGGTTTCCTGTCTAGGCAGGGGGTTGGACTAGAAGACCTCCAAGGTCCCTTCCAACTGATATTCTATTCTATTCTAAAACGTACTAGAAGGGTAGATCTAACTCATTAAAAATGTCTTCTGAAGCCATTCTGGGAGGTCTTCAAAGCCTTCATTAATTCCACATAACCAGGTGTATAAGGGGATATATTTCTTACCTGTTGAAGAGTGTTCCTCTTTAGGATTTTCAGCTCACCTGTGAAGGGATATGACAAGTAGCTCTTTCCAACTTTGCTTTCTCTTCCCCTGGGGACACTGTTGTTCTTGGAGGCCTTAATTGGACCAGATGACTTTGGAGTCATGGGCTGCATATTTCTGCACAATTCTCACTCCCCTTCTCCACCTCCCCACCCACCTACCTCTTGGCTGCCAGGTATCCCTCTGACCTCCTTTCATAATTCTCACTTCTTCATTGGCATCTTATTTGGCTCGCTTTCCTGCCCGCGCTCAACATTCGAAATCTGAAAGTTGAGGAACCCCAAGGGCAACTTGTAAGGAAGGAGGTGTATACAGGCAGTCCTCGTCTTACAGCAGTCCATTAAGCGGCCGTTTGAAGTTCCAGGGGCACTGAAAAGAGTGGCTTATGACCGTTTTTCACCCTTTTACGTCCGTTGCACCATTACCAGGGTCATGTGATCGAAGGGGCAACTTTGAAGACGTTTCGCATCTCATCCGAGGATCCACATCAGCTCTGACTGGATGGTGGGGAATGGAAGGGATTTCTACTCCTTGCAGACAGCTGGTCATTTGCATCCTTTGAGAGGGTCATTGAGGCCACTTGGAGGTTTTATACTCCTTTCAGACAGCTGGTCATTTGCCTCCTTTTAGAGAGTCATTGAGGCCACTTGGAGGATTTATACTCCTTGCAGACAGCTGGTCATTTGCATCCTTTTAGAGGGTCATTGAGGCCACTTGGAGGTTTTATACTCCTTGCAGACCACTGGTCATTTGCATCCTTTCAGAGGGTCGTTGAGGCCACTTGGAGGTTTGTCGTTGTGTCCTCAGGGTCACCTGAGGGGTGCAAATGGATGTGGAGCCTTTCAGCAGTTCCAAGAAGGTTCCACACCCATTTGAACAACTCAGGTGGACCTTGAGGACACAGATAAAACCTCCAAGTGGCCTCAATGACCCCCTTAAAAGTGCAAATGACCAGCTGTCTGCAAGGAGTATCAATCCTTCCATTCCTCACCATTCTGCCAGAGCTGAAGAAGCTTCTTGGATGAGAAGCGAAACCTCTTCAAAGAAACCACAAAGTCCAGTTGCCTCTTGGGTGGAAAAAAGCACCTATGGGTCAACAGGGAAGAAAGATCCGCTTAACAACCTTGTGACTAACTGAACAGCTGCAGGGATTCACTTAATGACTGCAGCAAGAAAGGTCATAAAAGGGGCAAAAAGTTTCTTAACAAATGTCTCGCTCGGCGACAGAAATTTGGGGACTCTCTGTATCCAAAATACGAGGAACCCAGAGGGGGTTGCGAGATCAAATTGTCCCACACCATCCCGCCTGGCCCAAATCCCATCCCATCCATCTTCTAGTTACCTGCTCCTAATTTGAGCGACATGAGACTAGTAAGGGTCCTTCTTCTCAAGGCATCCATCCAATCGTCCCTGCAGAGATAACACATGGTGGATCCATTTTTCCAGATATGCCCAAGAACAAGAACCAATGGGTGGAAATTAATCAAGGAGAGAAGCAACTTAGAAGTAAGGAGAAATTTCCTGACAGTGAGAACAATTAATCAGTGGAACAGAAGTTGCCTCCAGAAGTTGTGAATGCCCCAACACTGGAAGTCTTTAAGAAGAGATTAAATAACTATTTGTCTGAAGTGGTGTAGGATTTCCTGCCTAAGCAGGGGGTTGGACTAGAAGACCTCCAAGATCCCTTCCAACTCTGTTAGGTAAAGGTAAAGGTTCCCCTTGCACATATGTGCTAGTCCTTCCCGACTCTAGGGGGCGCTGCTCATCTCCATTTCAAAGCCGAAGAGCCAGCGTTGTCCGAAGACATCTCCGTGGTTATGTGGCCAGCATGACTTAACGCCGAAGGCGCACAGAACACTGTTCCTTTCCCACCAAAAGTGGTCCCTATTTTTCTACTTGCATTTTTTACCTGCTTTCGAATTGCTTCTGTTGGCAGAAGCTGGGACAAGTCATGGGAGCTCACTCCGTTACGCGGCGCTAGGGATTCGAACCGCCAAACTGCCGACCTTTCTGATCGACAAGCTCAGTGTCTTAGCCCCTGAGCCACCGCCTCCCTTTCCAACGATTATTCTACTCTTAAAAAACAAATAAGACCCAGTGTGGTTTTAATGCAGGGTTAGAATTGGTTCAGTGATTAAGGCATCGGGCTAGAAACCGGGACACCAGGAGTTCTAGCCTCGCCTTAGGCATGAAGCCATCTGGGTGACCTTGAGCCAGTCCCTTTTTCTCAGCCCTAGGAAGGCAGCAATGGCGAAATACTCCTGAAAAACCTTGCCAAGAAAACAGCGAGCCCTCTCCGAGAATCGGAGACAATGGAAGAAAAGGAAGGAAAAAAAGGAGGAATAGTAGATTTTAAGAGGAATCTGGAATCCCAAGTCACGTAGCTTTATATCTCCTGAAATGCCACATCTTCTAAACACCCAATAATTCTACAACACAGCACTTCGTTGTTCAGATATAACAGAATAACAAGAGTTGGAAAGGGACCTTGGAGGTCTTCTAGTCCAACCCCTTGCTTAGGCAGGAAACCCTACACCATTTCAGACAAATGGTTATCCAACATCTTCTTAAAGACTTCCAGTGTTGGGGCATTCACACCTTCTGGAGGCAACTTCTGTTCCACAGATTAATTGTTCTCACTGTCAGGAAATTTCTCCTTAGTTCTAAGTTGCTTCTATCTTTGATTAGTTTCCACCCATTGCTTCTTCTCCTGCCTTCAGGTGCTTTGGAGAATAGCTTGACTCCCTCTTCTTTGGGGCAGCCCCTGAGATAGATTAGATTAACAGAGTTGGAAGGGACCTTGTAGGTCATCTAGTCCAATACCCCCCCCCCCCAAGCAGGAGATCCTACACCATTTCTGACAGATGGCAATCCAGTCTCTTCTTGAAAGCTTCCAGGGATGAAGCTCCCACAACCTCTGAAGGCAACTTCTGTTCCATGGGTTGATTGTTTTCCCTGTCAGGAAATTTCTCCTTATTTCCAGGTTGAATCTCTCCTTGATCAGTTTCCATCCGTTGTTCCTTGTCTGGCCTTCAGGTACTTTGAAAAATAGCTTGACCCACCCCTTCCTCTCTGTGGCAGCCCCCTCAAATATTGGAAGGCTGCTATCCTGTCTCCCCTGGTCCTTCTCTTCACTAGAATAGCCATGCCCAGTTCCTGCAACCGTTCATTGTATGTTTTAGCCTCCAGGCCTTTGATCATCTTAGATAGATTCAGATTAACAGAGTTGGAAGGGACCTTGTAGATCATCTAGTCCAAGACCCCCACCCAAGCAGGAGACCCTACATCATTTCAGCCTCTTCTTGAAAGCCTCCAGGGATGAAGCTCCCACAACTTCTGAAGGCAACTTCTGTTTCATCAATTGATTGTTCTCACTTTTAGAAAATTCCTCCATATGTCCAGGTTGAATCTCTCCTTGTTCAGTTTCCATCCATTATTCCTCGTCTGGCCTTTAGGTGCTTTGGAAAATAACTTGACCTCTCTGTGGCAGCCCCCAAATATTGGATGACTGCTCTCATGTCTCCCCTGGTCCTTCTCTTCACTAGACTAGCCAGGCCCAGTTCCTGCAACAATTCATTGTATGTTTTAGTCTCCAGGCCTTTGATGATCTTAGATAGATTCAGATTAACAGAGTTGGAAGGGACCTTGTAGATCATCTAGTCCAAGACCCCCACCCAAGCAGGAGACCCTACATCATTTCAGCCTCTTCTTGAAAGCCTCCAGGGATGAAGCTCCCACAACTTCTGAAGGCAACTTCTGTTTCATCAATTGATTGTTCTCACTTTTAGAAAATTCCTCCATATGTCCAGGTTGAATCTCTCCTTGTTCAGTTTCCATCCATTATTCCTCGTCTGGCCTTTAGGTGCTTTGGAAAATAGCTTGACCCCCTCCTCTCTGTGGCAGCCCCTCAAATATTGGAAGATTCTATCATGTCTCCCCTGGTCCTTCTCTTCGCTAGACTAGCCATGCCCAGTTCCTGCAACCGTTCATCGTATGTTTTAGCCTCCAGTCCCCTGATCATCTTTCTTGTTCTTCTCTGTATGCTTTCTAGAGTCTCAACATCTTTTTTATAGTGTGGTGACCAAAACTAGGTGCAGTATTCTAGGTGTGATCTTACTAAGGCTTTATAGAATGGTATTAGCACCTCCCTTAATCTGGATTGTATCCCTCTGTCAATGCACCTTAGGATAGCATTGGTTTTTTTTGACTGCCACCACACACTTCTGGCTCATATTTAGCTGGTTGTCCACTAAGACTCCAAGATCCCTCTCACAGTTACTGCTGTGTTGATTTTTTTATTCCATTTTAATAGCAATACCAATAGCAGTTAGACTTATATACCGCTTCATAGGGCTTTCAGCCCTCTCTAAGCGGTTTACAGAGTCAGCATATCGCCCCCACACTCTGGGTCCTCATTTCACCCACCTCGGAAGGATGGAAGGCTGAGTCAACCTTGAGCCGGTGAGATTAGAACCGCTGAACCGCAGATAACAGTCAGCTGAAGTGGCCTGCAGTGCTGCACCCTAACCACTGCGCCACCTCGGCTCTTGTGGTTGTGCCTTCCTAAATTTGGGCGGCCTTCTCCATGCAATAAATAAACAAGCAAATAAATAAACATTTATTACCTATTATCTTATTGTGAGTCTGTCTCTCATGTAGCAGCCTGCTTTGCAAGGTTCTTGTGAAACATCAAATATTTGCATTTGAGATGTGCATTCAAAATCCAATCGAATCAAATCTTTCTCCTGGCCATGGATCAACCTAAGAAAGGTGGAGTACCACCAACTGAAAATCATAGATACATCAGAGACTTAAAAATGTGGAAAAAAAAAACCCTGAAGATATTAGCCCAGAAAGTAGATATAAAAGTCTAAAAGAATCTTTAAAAAAAGAGAGAGAGAGATAGGAGCATTAGATGGGTATAGGGGAGCATCAGCTTTTAATATGTGGGCGACGGTATGAAACGGACACGAAACACTAGTTAAACAGTGTTCAGCTTTGTATCCAGTTTGGTATCTTTTCATAATGATGACTTAAACACAAATTATCTGGATAGTTTGCAGCCATTCACTGTTTGGGATCTTTGAATATGGCAACAGCCCTTAGACATATTCCACTTTACAGTGCTTTCCAGCCCCTCTCTAAGCAGTTTACAGAGTCAGCCTCTTGCCCCCAACAATCTGGGTCCTCATTTTACCCACCTCAGAAGGATGGAAGGCTGAGTCAGTGGGCAGTGGGCAGGGTTAGTCTGCAATAATGCATTCAGATAGATCGAGACACACACACACACACACACACACACACAGAAACCATGAGAGACAGATAGATAGATTGCAATAGTCCTTAGACTTATATACTGCTTCACAGTGCTTTTACAGCCATCTCTAAGTGGTTTACAGAGTCAGCCTCTTGCCCCCAACAATCTGGGTCTTCATTTTACCCACCTCAGAAGGACGGAAGGCTGAGTCAACTGGAAGGAGGGAGGGAGGGAGGGAGGGAAGGAAGGAAGGAAGGAAGGAAGGAAGGAAGGAAGGAAGGAAGGACAATAGCAATAGCACTTAGATGTATGTACCGCTTCACAGTGCTTTCACAGCCCTCTCTAAGCGGTTTACAGAGTCAGCCTCTTGCCCCCAACAATCTGGGTCCTCATTTTACTGACCTCAGAAGGATGGAAGGGTGAGCCAACCTTGAGCTGGTCAGGCTTGAACTCCTGGCAGTGGGCAGAGTTAGTCTCCAATATTACGTTTAGATAGATCAAGAGATAGAGAGAGAAACAGTGAGAGAAGGAGAAATAGAGAGACAGACATAGATAGCAATAGCCCTTAGACTTATATACCGCTTTACAATGCTTTACAGCCCTCTCTAAGCGGTTTACAAAGTCAACCTCTTGCCCCCCCAACAATCTGAGTCCACATTTTACCAACCTCGGAAGGATGGAAGGGTGGGCCAACCTTGAGCTGGTCAGGATCGAACTCCTGGCAGTGGGCAGAGTTAGCCTGCAATAATACATTCAGATAGATCAAGAGACAGAGAGAGAAGGAGAAATAAATAGAGAGACAGACATAGATAGCATTGGCCCTTAGACTTATATACCGCTTTACAATGCTTTACAGCCCCTCTCTAAGCGGTTTACAAAGTCAACCTCTTGCCCCCCCAACAATCTGAGTCCTCATTTTACCCACCTCGGAAGGATGGAAGGGTGGGCCAACCTTGAGCCGGTCATACGGTTTTTACGAGAAGAAAAATCTTGTCCTGATGGAGTGATCGGTGTCCCATATGGAGCACACTGACAATAGTAGTAAGAGAATAGGATGCAGTCAGAATTCAGTGAAGGACCTCAACTTTGTCTTGTCTCGATGGTGGCGGGTGAGCAAGTTTGGCTTAGCGATGAAGGTAGCAGGCTAGAAAGCTGGAGACAGTGAGTTCTAGTCCCACTTTAGGCATGAAAGCCAGCTGGGTGACTTTGGGCCAATCACCAGGAGACAGTGAGTTCTAGTCCCACCTTAGGCATGAAAGCCAATTGGATGACTTTGGGCCAATCACCAGGAGACAGTGAGTTCTAGTCCCACCTTAGGCATGAAAGCCAGCTGGGTGACTTTGGGCCAATCACCAGGAGACAGTGAGTTCTAGTCCCACTTTAGGCTCGAAAGCTGGTGGCAATGACCTTGGGCCAATCCCCCGGAGATGGTGACTTCTAGTCCCGCCTTAGACATGAAATCCAGCTAGATGACTTTGACCAGTCACCGGGATACTGTGAGTTCTAGTCCCACCTTAGGCATGAAAGCAGTCTAGGTGACATTGGGCTAATCACTGGGTGACTGAGAGTTCTAGGCCACCCTAGGCCCACCTGAGACTCTTGCAAATGTCAGCTCAAAGGGTGGTCTTCAAGCTGCCATCTTCCTTAAGAGAGAAATCATGGGCCAACATGTAGCCGTTCGATTTTTTTCGGCTGTCCTTCTAAACGTCTCCTTATTTTCGCATACGGTTTTTTTCCTGACGAAGGTCTCGCGGTTTCACCCAACGGGTCCAAACTCTTTATCACCGGAGAAAACCGTAGGTGATATGAATAATTCAGTTCCACCTGGGTGAGATGGGGAGCGCTCACGTGCTCTCTTTTCCTAGAAAGGCACGTCTCAAAAACTTTCCACCGGGGAAATTTCTATCCAGTCGTTTGCCTTTCCCCCCCCCCCTCTTTTCTGCCTACACTCTTGAATAGAAGCATCAGATAACGAAAAAGCCGAGATCCCCTTAGTGTTGAAGTGTCTGTGTGTGTGTGTGTGTGTGAGAGAGAGAGAGAGAGAGAGAGAGAAAGAGAGAAAGAGAGAGAGAGAGAGAGACTTACTCAGGCAATGTGACTCAACCGTAATGCTGTCCAGTTGAATCAGTTAAACCGGGGAGGACTTGGATTGAAATTAGCAATGGGCTGTGTCGCCGAACTTTCAATCCCAATTAATCTTTAAAAGCGACATCGATTAGGGTGGATGACCCCCAAATTTAATCAATTGTCTCTGGGGTGGAGGATTCTGAATCCCCTTGCAGGTTTACGGGTGTTGCTAAGCCCAAGAAGAAGATGGCAGCTTCAGGCCACCCGGCAACCATCTTAGCATAAATTAAATATTTTCCTTCCTTTGAGTGATAATCTATTCACAGGAGATGGCAACAGCGCAAATTAGTTTGGTGCAGGAAGGACACCAATACTTTTCAAACCCTATATCCTTTTATTTTATTTTTTTTAAAAAAAGAGGATTTTACTCCACTATCCGTTGCCGACTCTAGGGGGCGCTGCTCATCTCCCTTTCAAGGACATTGAGCCAGTGCTGTCCAAAGACATTTCCGCAGAGAACCACAAAGCTCTGTTACCCTCCCTGTGATGTGGTACCTATTTATCTGCCCGCATTTGCATGCTTTCGAACTGCTAGGTTGGCAAGAGCTGAGCTGAGGATGGGAGCTCACCCCGTCACGTGGCGCTGGGTCTCGAACCTGGGCTGCCAGCTTTCCAGACGACAAGCCCAGCGTCTTAACCACTGAGCCCCATTTTACGACCTTCCTTGCCACGGTTGTAAAGTGAATCACTTCAGTTGTTAAATGAGTAGCATGGTTGTTAAGTGAATCTGTCTTCCCCGTTGACTTTGCTTGTCAGAAGGGGGTCACGTAACCCTCCTGGGACGCTGTAACCGTCGTAAAAATGAGTCAGTTGCCAAAGGTCTGAATGTAAATCATGGGGATACTGAAAGGGTCATAAGTGTGAAAAGGGGTCATAAGTCCGTTTCTTCAATGCTGTTGTAACTTCAAATGGTCTGCAAGTGAATTGTTGTAAGCTGAGGACTGCTTGTACAGCAGTTCTATTTGCTGCAGAAATGTCAGAGATTAGATAGATAGATAGAGAGAGAGAGAGAGAGAGAGAGAGACAGACAGACAGACAGACAGACAGAGACAGAGATAGACAGACAGACAGGAGGGAGTGGATGGATGGATAGTGGTTGGATGGATGGAGTGGATGGACGGACGGACAGACAGTGATAGAGTGGATGGATAGATAGACACAGATACATTAGATACATGTAGAGATTGAATGGGTAGGTAGGTAGGTAGGTGGATGGATGGATGGAGTGAATGGATGGATAGAGTGGTTGGATGGATGGATGGACAGTGATAGAATAGATGGATAGATAGATGGATAGACATACAGTAGATACATGTAGAGATTGAATGGGTAGGTAGGTAAGTAGCTATGTATGTATGTATGTATGTATGTAGGTTGGTAGGTAGTTGGACGGATGGACGGACAGACAGAGACAGACAGACAGAAAGATAGATAGATAGAGCGGATGGATGTATAGTGGTTGGATAGATAGATGGATGGACAGACAGAGTGGATGGATGGATAGATGGACAGAGAATAGATAGGTGGGTGGGTGGGTGGATGGAGAGAGAGAGAGAGAGAGATGATAGATGGGTGGGTGGGGGGGAATGGGTAGGTAGGTAGGTAGGTAGGTAGGTAGGTAGGTAGGTAGGTAGGTAGGTAGATAGATAGATAGATAGATAGATAGATAGATAGATAGATAGATAGATAGATAGATAGATGATGATAGATCGGATGGATGGATGGATGGATGGATGGATGGATGGATGGATGATCATTGTCCACTTTGAATACTTCTGAAGGCCAGCTCTTCCATTGATTAATTCAGGAAATTCCTCCCTTCCCACCTGGTTCAGCACCCAGGCTAGCTCTCCCAAGGAACTATTTGCATCCATCTTTGTGGAAAGAGTCCATTGCCTGCAAGGGGATTCAGTTCTAAATACATTTCCGTGGGTTGAGCTTTGCATCTCCCTGCCAAGAACCGGAGGGGCAATCTTTCCAAGGCCTGTGTTGGCTGTGAGTTGGGAAGTTTCCTCCCCCCCCCACTCCCCCCCACTCCTTCCTCTGTGTCCCCCACGCCACCTTCCCCTTCCTCTTAAGCCGCAGTGTCGAAAGGATTTCCTGGAAAGAACGCGACTTTCCCCTTCCCTCTCGTCACCCTGCTTGAGGTCGCGGCTCTCCTGCCGCGCGAAACCAGCCAATTTGAAGCAAGGCTGCTTCCTGGGATGTAAGAAAGCTCAGGTGGGGTGGGGGTGTTCCCCCCTCCTTCCTTCCCAGCATTCCCGAACCAGATTGCCGGTTTCTCACTGTTATTAGCAGCAGGAGCGATCTATTCCCGGCAAATTGTTGACGAGCGGCTTTGAATGACTTGACCAGCACGGCGGCCGAGCCGAGTTTCCCGTGGATCTGAAGGGCTCTGCTGGTTGTTCTCCAGAGCTACCAAGAACCCACCATGGCCTTGGTTGCCCATTTTTGGCATGGAGATGGACTCAACCAAGATCATATATCTAGGGCTGAGGTGTCAAACTCAAAGCCCGGGGGCTGGATCTGGCTCGTGGAAAGACTCCAGAAATGATGAAAAGGACTGGCCCGCCAGCAAAAACTGACCTCAGGCAGGCCGCGCACATCATCCCCCCCCCAGCTCTGTTTTCGGTTGTGACGGCTTCCTCCGCCTGCAAAAATGGAGCTTGGGAGGCCGCTTGTCCCGTCCCAGTCCCCCCTGAGGTCCGTTTTCAGCTGCAGCAGCCTCCTGCAACCATCTGCCAACAAAAATGGCACTCGGGCTGGCACTTGGTCTTCCAAAGGTGCCCCCGACACAATTGACGTTGATCTGGCCACACCCACTCTGGCCATGCCCTCTCCCAGCCCCCAAGGTCAAATACAATCCTGATGTTTTCGCCCTCGGTGTAACCGAGTTTGACACCCCTGATGTAGTGTTATCAATCAGACGGGTTAAGATATAGGCAACAAGTAAAATGTCAAGGACCATCTTGGTCCTTCAGGCAAGCCAGTAAGATCAGATGTCCCATGAGCCACAGCAGGGTGTAGGTATCAGGGTTCCAAGTAACACACCCATAGCCAACCAAACTGCGAGGCAGCTGTAGATTCCTCGAAGAATAGTTTTATTGGATAGATCCTATTGGCGCAGTTCTGGTGAAAACCGACTCCGAAGATTTTCACCTAATGAAAAGGGAGTTTTCCCACCCTTTCCCAGACAGTCAGTCACATGGTCCAATCAAGGTGCAAATCCGGTTGCTTGGTAACATTGCTCCTCCTCTCTTCCACCACCACTTGGAATGTCCTTGGTTCCCAAGGGAAAGTGTTTTATGGTGGCTACAATCCCCGCCCCCCAGCTATCTCTATTCCCTCCCCCTCCCTAACCTTCATCTTCATTGTGGCATCATGAAGCCTCAAAGATGGCCATCATGAGGCCAACTTCAAGAGTTGACAGTAGGATTCTCTTGATTCCTTTTCCTGGAGACCTGGCCATGCTTCGAATCCACCTCCTGATCTTACTGCTGACCCATTCCAGATAAATCACCCCTTCTCGTTTCTTTCCGATGCTCCTGCAGAAATGACTCCACACCAGCCCCAGCTCTGATCTTATTTTATTCATTTCACGAAAGGTATACCGCCACCCATCTCATCTCAAAGTCATGTTCTCCTGCGCACCGTTTTAAGCAGGGGCGTCCAACCTCGGCAACGTTTAAGACTTGCGGACGTCCCAACTCCCAGAATCCCCCAGCCAGTCCACCAGTCTCAAAAGTCCAGTCTCCTGTCTTGAGCAAGGGGTCAGTCTGGAACAGCGGTCACCAATTAGTGGTCCGCAGAAAACAATCTTTGCATTTTTGATATTGCACTAAATCAGTGACCCGTCAAATGCGCGAACGACAAAAGCGCGACGACAAAAGCGTGGCGCTAAAACCGTGATGTCATCAACGCGCCGACAACAGCGCGCCGACAGAAGTGCGATTTAAGTTAAGGTTAGGGTTACAGCGGACTTCTGTCGGCGCGCTGTTGTCGGTGCGCTTCAGCGCTCATTCGTCGGCGCGCTTTAGAACTCGCGGTTTTGTCACCGCGGTTTAGTCAGGCGCGCTTTTGTCGTTCGCGCATTTGTGGGTGAACCCACTAAATCAGGGGTCCTCAAGCTATGGCCCCTGGGAGGGATACGTGCAAAGAACGCTTGTGTTGCTGCAGAGAGTCTCCCCCTTCGGGGTCTTTTTGTGCAGGTCGGAGGGGGGCAGAAATTCCGACTTGGGGTCTGCTTTGGCCTCCTGGTGAGGGGCTTTGGGTGAAGGCTGGAGGGAAGCACCGCTGGTGGTGAAGAGCCGGAAGGCCTTGTTCCAGTGGGACTGCATCATGGCCTGGAACTGGCTGACCATCTCAGCCCGCTGAGCCTCCAGGCACTGGCACCTGGCCTTGCACTCCTACAGGTCTTCCCTTTGCTTCAAAAGGCTATGCTCCTAGTCCTTAGTGAGGTGCTTCTGCTGAGCCTCCTTCTCGGCCAGATCCAATTTGACCTGAGCTGTTTTGCCAACTCTTTCTCCTGGGGGCTGCTTAGCTCCAGCAACTGCTTCTATTGGGGCCCTAAGGAGCCCGGGCGGGCAGGTGAGGAATGGCTGGGAGGGGAGGGGCCAGTAGAGACTGGTGAGGCGCCCCTTGATGTGAGCGACATTGAGTTGGCCACGGCCACCCAGTCACATGACCACCTAGCCACGCCTGCCCACCCAGTCATTAGGCAGATCATGTTAGTGATTCATGGGATTTCAAATTATGAATTGAGTGGTCCCTGGGGGGGGGGGGCTAGAATAGAAGACCTCTGAAGGTCCCTTCCAGCCCAAGGACTGCATGTATGTTCAAGGTGAAGTAGGCTTTGTGCATGAGTGAAAATTAACAGTGACCTAAATGTCTGGGAGATGGGGCCAGGAACATTTTACGGAAAGAATGCGGTGATCAGATGGGCGGGTATTTCTGGAGGCAACGCTTGCATTGAGATGGTAGGCCGTTAATTGATTTTTATTCTTTTACATTGGGTTTTTATTGTACGTAAGCCACTCGGAGTCACTTGTGCGGGCCATGTAAATCTTCCAAATAAATGACGATTAAAGAGAATATTGTAGCTCAGGATCGGAGTGGTGGGGTGGCCTAGAGGTGGCGCTCTCGCCTCACAATCAGGAGACTGTGAATTTGATCCTAGGTTGAGGCAGATATTTCTCTCTCTGGCCACAATGAGAAAGAATACTCTTCTGTTCTGTTCTATTTTAAATATATCTGCTGAACAAAACTCCGCATTGGCAACAGGAAGGGCATCGGGCCATTAAAACACCCTCCTAGCTCCATTCAGTTTCCCAGACTTCACCCCACAAGGGATTATGGGGGTTGGTCTTTCTTTCTTTCTTTCTTTCTTTTCTTCTTTCTTTCTTTCTTTCTTTCTTTCTTTCTTTCTTTCTTTCTTCTTCTTTCCTTCCTTCCTTCCTTCCTTCCTTCCTCCTTCTTCTTTCTTCCTTTCCTCTTCTTCTTTCCTTCCTTCCTTCCTTCTTTCCTTCCTTCTCTCTCCTTCCTTCATTTCCTCCTACCTTTATCTCTCTCTCTTTCCCTCCCCCCTCTTTCTCACCCCACCCATTCCCTTTCCCTCTCTCCCTCTGCCTGCCACCCCACTCCATAGTCAGTTGACCGTGGTGAAGTGGCCGCAGCAAGTTGGCTGTGGCGAATTGTCCCACATTGAGGTGGCCATGGCTAATTGGCCACAGCAAGTTCACGGTAATGAGTTGGTCATAGCGAGTTGTCCATGAAGAGTTGGCCGTGGTGAGGGGGCCACAGCAAGCTTACCGTGGCGAGTTGGCCACAGCAAATTGGCCATGATGAGTTGGCCATAGCGAGTTGGCCATGGAGAGGTGGCTCTGGCGAGGTGGCCGCAGTAAGATGGCTGTGGTGAGTTATCCTATGATGAGTTGGCCATGGAGAGTTGTCCCATGGTGAGTTGGCCATGGAGAGTTGTCCCACATTGAGGTGGCCATGGCTAATTGGCCACAGCAAGTTCACGGTAATGAGTTGGTCATAGCGAGTTGTCCATGAAGAGTTGGCCATGGTGAGGGGGCCACAGCAAGCTTACCGTGGCGATTTGGCCACAGCAAGTTGGTGGTGATGAGTTGTCTCATGGAGACTTGGCCATGGGGAGTTGGCCATGGAGAATTGGAATTGGCCATGGAGAGTTGTCATGGTAAGGTGGCCGTGGAGAATTGGCCATGGTGAGTTGGCCATGGAGAGTTGTCTCATGCTGAGGCGGCCATGGAAAGGTGGCCATGGAGAATTGGTCATGGAGAGTTGGCCATGAAGAATTGGAATTGGCCATGGAGAGTTGTCTCATGGTAAGGTGGCCATCGTGAGTTGGCCATGGAGAGGTGGACATGGAGAGTTGGCCATGGAATGTTGTCTCATGGTGAGGTGGCCATGGAGAATTGGTCATGGAGAGTTGGTCATGGAGAATTGGAATTGGCCATGGAGAGTTGTCTCATGGTGAGGTGGCCATGGAGAGTTTGCCATGGAGAGTTTGCCATGGAGTGTTGTCTCATGGTGAGGTGGCCATGGAGAGTTGCCTCATGGTAAGGTGGCCATGGTGAGTTGGCCATAGAGAGTTGGCCATGGTGAGGTGACCGCAGCAAGTTGGTGGTGGCGAGTTGTCCCACAGTGAATTGGCCATGGCGAGGTGGCTATGGCGAATTGCCCTAGAGCCCAGGCCATCAGCCTGGGTGGCCTCCTTCCTCCAGGCAGGCGCTAACTCTTGTCTCTTCTCCCTCTTTCCTCCCCTCGGCCGATCACAGGTTACAAGGCAGATCCATGAGCATGAGCAGGAGAACGAGTTGCGGGAACAGATGTCAGGATATAAACGGATGCGGCGCCAGCACCAGAAGCAGCTGATCGCCCTGGAAAACAAGCTGAAGGCTGAAATGGACGAACACCGCCTCAAGCTGCAGAAAGAGGTGGAGACCCATGCCAACAACTCGTCCATTGAACTGGAGAAGCTAGCCAAGAAACAGGTGGCCGTCATAGAGAAGGAGGTGAGCCGGGTTCTCCTGCGGGATGGGCCGCCTTGCTGGCTGAGGGATTCAGAAGGCCACCCAGATTCCATGACACCTTGAGATGCCTGGTGGGGCAGTGTGCAGGTCGTTTGACACACCAACTCTCCCCAATTTCATCTCCCCCCCCCCCCCGCCTACCTGAGATGGAAGGTAGTTGTGTGCTCTCTCTGGAGCACTGGTAGTTATGTGCTGCCTCCGAAGTCTGACCTCAGAGAGGCAGAAGAACAGCGGGAGCCTGTTCCCACTGTGCTCATGCACAGAGCTTCCAGAAGGCAAGAACAGTTAAGACCAAAGGGGCGACTTGGGAGTAAGGCTTGGGAGATGATTGGCCCCTCCCATAAGACATAAAAGAGGAGCAAACGGATGTGATCCTTTGCAAGGAAGCAATTTTGTTCCTTGTGGTCGGTTTAAACTCTGAAGCTCCGTTTTGACTCTGTGCTCCGTTTGGCCTTGCAAAACTAATTGGCAGTTAAGTCTCTGGCAGCGTTTCAAGGGAGATAAAGGTGGGTACTTATCAGCATTATCCCGAAAGACTTTGGCAGACTTCTGTCAGGACTCTTCACAGGCTGGTTGTGAATCATTAAAGGGGTGTGAATGGCCTGTAATGATATAGCCTCGGTCACATTGTCCAATCCAGGAGCTGGCTGGTTGCTTGGTTACTTTACTCCTCCCCTGGCCAGCCACCGGTGAGAATGTCCTTGGTTCCCACAAGAAAACTTCATTGCTTTGGCTACAAAACCTCATCTAACTATTTCCTCCCTCCTTTTGTTGTGTGGCAACCCTGAAGCCTCAGCCAGATCCATCTCAGGGTTGACACATTATGCACCAACCGGGGGTCACTGCGTGTCACTTGGGGCGCCTATATAAAACTGAAAGATGGGGCAGACAAGACTGTGGGTGGCTCACAACCATGAAAACTGAACAGTAGAACAGAAAGAAAGAAGAAACCTGGAAAATTGCTATCATGTCAGTCCTGGTCCCCTTCTTTTCTCTAGAATGCCCAAATTACCCACAACCGTTCATCTTAACGTTTTAGCTTTCCGTCCCCTAAATACAGTCTTGAACCCTGAAAACCGAGACCCGTCAAAACCGCGTTCCACAAAAGCGCGGTCGACGAAAGCGCGTATGTGATGTCATCACAGCGCGACGAAAAAGATCGAAAAATTGAAATAAAATTAAATTACAGCAAGCCGATTCACATAAAGGTAAGGGTTAGGTTTAGGGTTAGGGTTAGGGTTAGGGTTAGGTTAAGGGTTAGGGTTAGGTTTAGAGCATTAGCGTTACGTTAGCGTTAGGTTAAGGGTTAGCGTTAGGTTTTTCGTTACGTTAAGGGTTAGGTTTAGGGTTAGGTTTAGGGTTAAGGTTTGGGGGGGTTAGGGTAAGGTTTTTGCTTTATTTTTACATTTTTCGATCTTTTTCGTCGCGCTGTGATGACGTCACATACGCACTTTCGTCGACCGCGATTTTGTCTACCGCGGTTTTGTGGTGGAACCCTGAAAACATGGGTGGTTTTTTTAATTTTGAAAAAGCCTTTTTTTTTTTTTTTTCCTTCACAGGCTAAGACAGCGGCAGCAGATGAGAAGAAGTTCCAGCAACAGATTTTGGCTCAGCAGAAGAGGGATCTGACCAATTTCTTAGAAAGTCAGAAGAAGCAATACAAGATTTGCAAAGAAAAGATTAAAGAGGCAAGGAGGCGCTCTCCAGATCTGGGAAGGTGAAGGAGCAAATGAACTGGTGGGAGAGGAGGTGGGGTCTCATCTCATCCCATTAACCACCTCCAGAATGACGCGCCCCCGTGGGGAGGAAGAGGAGGAGGAGGGGATAAAGGGAAGGGGAAGAGGAGGAGGGGAGAAATGGAAGGAGGAGGAAGAGGGGGAGGGAGAAAGGGGAAGTGGAAAAGGAGAAGAGGAGGGGAAGGGCAAAAGGAGGAGAGGAGAAAGGGAAAGTGGAAAAGGAGAGGAGGGGGAAAGGGGAAGAGGAGGAGGGGAGAAATGGAAGGAGAAGGAAGAAGAGGAGGATGGAGAAAGGAAAGGCGAAAAAGGAGAAGAGGAGGGTGAAGGCCAAAAGGAGGAGAGGAAGGGGAAGAGGAGGAGGGAAGAAAGGGAAAGGGGTATAAGGATGGGGAGAAAGGAAAGGACAAGGAAGAGGAGGAGGGAGAAAGGGAAGTGAAAAAGGAGAAGAGGGGGGGAGGGGAACCAGAGGAGGGGAGAAGAAGGAGAAGTAAGAGGAGGAAGGAGAAAGGAATGTGGAAAAGGAGGAGAGTGAAGGCAAGAGGAAGAGAGGAAAAGGGGAAGAGGAGGAGGAAGAAAGGGAAGGGGAAAAGGAGGGAAGGAGAAAGGGAAGTAGAAGGAAGCTTGGTAGTTTCCTTGCAGACGTTTCATTACCTAACCAAGTAACGTCATCAGTGTTAGAAAGGAACCCTGTTAGCGAGAGAGAGAGAGAGAGATTAGACGAGGGACCCTGGCTCTACGCAGGGCGCTTCCCCCCCAAGAGTCATCGGACGCAAGTGCCGGTTTTCATTCTGCTGTAGCCCGTTGGCCTTTTACTCACACCCCCCCTGGTCTCCCGGCCCCCCTTTCAGGAGATGAACGAGGATCACAGCACACCCAAGAAGGAGAAGCAGGAAAGGATCTCCAAACACAAAGAAAATCTGCAGCACACACAGGCTGAAGAAGAGGCGCATCTTCTCAGCCAGCAGAGACTCTACTACGACAAAAACTGCCGTTTCTTAAGCGGAAAACGTGATCCGAAGGCATGAGTTGGAGCAGCAGAATATTCGTGAGGTCTCTGCTTTTAGCCTTTGCCCTCCCCCACCACCCCCCACAAAAAATGACGTGCAAGGGGCGGATACTGAGCAAATCTAGAGAGATAGGGTGGGTGTGCTTCCCCCACTCCCCAATTTCTCTTTCGAAGGATCTAGACCAGGGATCAGCAACCGATGTGGCTCTTTATCCTCTGCTCCCTGTCGCCGGTCGGCTCCACAATGGATAGGGGATTTTTGGTTAGGACAGGTGGAGGAAAAAGGATGGCGGCTAGGAGAAGACTCTACGGTGGTGGGGACTGAACTTCCGGTTGGCAGAGGAAAAAGGATGGTGCACTAGGAGGAGACTCTAGCGGGGGGGGGGGAGAACGGACCGACTTCCGGCAAGCAGGAGGACGCTGTGCTAGGAGGAGACCTCTATGGTGGGGGGAACTGGACTTCTGTTAGCAGAGGAAAAAAGGATGCTGTGCTAGGAAGAGACTCTATGGTGGGGGGAAACTGGACTTCGGGTAGCAGAGGAAAAAGGATGCTGGCTAGGAAGAAACCTATGGTGGGGGAACTCGACTTTGGTTAGCAGAGGAAAAGGGATGCTGTGCTAGGAAGAGACTCTATGGTGGGGGAGCCGCCCTGAGTCCCTCTGGGCAATAGGGGGCATAGAAATGCAATAAATCAAATCAAATCAAACCAGACTTCCCGGTTAGCAGAGGAAAAAGGATGCTGTGCTAGGAAGAGACTCTATGGTGAGGGAACTGGACGTCTGGTTGGCAGAGGAAAAAGGACGCCGCGCTAGGAGGAGACTATGGTGGGGGGAACCGGACTTGCGGTCAGCAGAGGGAAAAATGAGGCTGCGCTAGGAGGGAGACTCTATGGTGTTGGGGAACCAGACTTGCAGCCGGCTCCAGAATTGAACGGGGGGCTTCCGGTTAGGATCTTTGTGGCTCTTTGAGTGTTTAATGTGGCCGACCGCTAGCCTAGACCAGGGTTCTCCAGCTTTAACTGCTTTAAAACTTGGGGACTTCAATTGGCTGGCGGAGGAATTTGGATGGATGGAAAGAGAGGCTCGCGCTCCGTGAGCGTCCCTGGTCAGAGGTGGTAGGGCCCGCCCCCACCCACCCATCCCAGTTCTATGACCTCCCGTTTAGGCACGTTTTCAAGCCCAAACCGCATGCACGGAAGGCTGAGCGCATGCGCAAACGAGCCGCATGCAAGCGAAGCGCTCACATTTGCGAGCCAGTAGGGAAGGTACCGTATTTTTCGGAGTATAAGACGCAGCAAGGTTTTGAAGAGGAAAATTTTTAAAAAAAGGTTTTGCACTCTGCAAACCTCCCAAAATGGGCCCATCTTTCACGAAAATGGGCCCGTTTTCTCCCCCAAAAAAGGCACAAATAGCCTTTAGGGAGCTGCAGAATGCTCCTGGGGGGGTCAGGAGGCCAAAAACGAGCAAACAAATGGCCCGTTTTTCGTACAGAAAAAAGGGCACAGATAGCCTTTAGGAAGCTTATCGAGTGTTCCTGGGGACTAGGGGGGGTAAATTGAGCAAAAAAACGGCCCGTTTTTTTGCTCATTTCTGCCCTCCTCAGCCCCCAGGAGCTCTCTAAAAGCTTCCTAGAGGCAATGCATGGCCATTTTGGTGAAAGGGGTGGAGTTTCGGAAGGCAAAAAATGCTATATTCAGTGTATAAGACGCACCCAGATTTTCAGCCTCTTTTTTGAGGGAGAAAGGTGCGCCTTATACTCCGAAAAATACAGTAAGTGAATATCACCCCATTCCCTGATCCTTTGGCGTTTACTCCTCCTGTCTACCGTATTTTTCGGAGTACAAGACGCACCAAGATTGTGAAGAAGCAAATGTTTTTAAAAAAGGTTTTGCACTCTGCAGACCTCCCAAAAACGGGCCCGTTTTTGATCAGAAAAGGGCATGCATAGCCTTTAGGAGACTTGTAGAGTGCTCCTGGGGGCTGGGGTGGGGGGGGCAAAAACAAGCAAAAAATAGCCTATTTCTTGCTCATTTCCACCCTCCCCAGCCCCAGGAGCACTCTGGAAGCCTCCTGAAGGCCATGCACAGCCATTTTTGCAAAGGGGCGGGGCTCTGGGAGGCTAAAAAATACTGTATTTAGTATTTAAGACCCACCCAGATTTTCACCCTCTTTTTTGTGGGGGGAAAGGTGCGTCTTATACTCTGAAAAATATGGTAATTTAAATCAAAGCTCCCAAAAGGAGGAAAATTTTGAAGCACAAACAGGAAAAATTTTGAAGCACAAACAGGAAGCTCATCGTCCTTTCAAAAATGGTTTCTTCATGTTCTCCTAAATATTTCAGTCATTTCTGGATCTTTCCGCTTTAAGTGATTGTGATAGGTTTAGATTTGTCATTTTGCTCGGTGGAAAGTGCTGAAGGTTTAACGCCTACCAATAAAGGAGAATATTTGTAGCTCTCGGAGTTGACAGGAAGAGGTTCTTGGTGCCCTCTGACTTTGGTTGGGGTTTTTTTTTGTTTTGTTTGTTTTTTTGCAGACGTTTCGTTACCAAACTAGATAACATCATCAGTGCTAGAAGGGAGTGAGGTTGGTGGGGAGAGGAGGAAGATTTTAGTGTCCTTGATATGGTTTGAGCTTGGTGGTTTTCTTGTAGACATTTTATTACCCAACTAGGTAACATCATCAGTGCTAGAAGGGAGTGAGGTTTGTGGGGGGAGGAAGAGGAGAAGGAGGAGGAGGAAGAATGTAGTCTCTGAGCTTGATAGTTTCTTGCAGACGTTTTATTACCCAACTAGGCAACATCCTCAGTGTTAGAAGAGAATGGGGTTCGTGGAGTTGAGGAGAAGTGGAGGTGGAGGAGGATGAAGAAGACTATAGTCCTTAATGCTCTCTGAGCTTCATGGTTTTCTTGCAAACATTTTATTACCCAACTAGATAACATCATCAGTGCTAGAAGGGAATGAGGTTTGTGGAGTAGAGGAGAAGGGGAGGAAGAGGAGGAGGAGGAGGAAGAATTAGTCCTTAATGCTCTCTGAGCTTAGTGGTTTCTTGTAGACATTTTATTACCCAAGTAGATAACATCATCAGTGCTAGAAGGGAGAGAGGTTGTTGTGGAGGAGAAGAAGGAATTGGTCCTTAATGCTATCTGAGCTAGATGGATTTCTAGCAGACATTTCATTACCAAACTAGGCTACATCATCAGTACACTGATGATGTAACCTAGTTTGGTAATGAAACGTCTTCAAGGAAACCACCAAGTTCAGAGAGCGTCAAGGCCCCTCCCCTCCTCGTTGTCATGCGCATTTGCTCGTGCGCCATCTGCTGGACAGTTTGAGAAATACGCCATAGGAGCCCCCAGGTTTTGGCTTTGATGCTCAAATTCATGCCTGCAGGATGTTCGGTTTTCTCAGCAGGAAACTCAGCAACCAGAAGGCAGGAGAGTTTCTTTTGTGAGATGAAGCCAACGTGCCTTGTTTTAGAAAGGTCTCATTCAAAAGGGACGTGGTGGCTCAGTGGACACTGAGCTTGTCGATCAGAAAGGTCGGCAGTTCGGCGGTTCGAATCCCTAGTGCCGCATCACAGAGTGAGCTCCCATTACCTCGTCCCAGCTTCTGCCAACCTAGCAGTTTGAAAGCACATAAAAAATGCAAGTAGAAAAATAGGAACCACCTTTGGTGGGAAGGGAACAGCGTTCCGTGCGCCTTCGGCGTTGAGTCATGCCAGCACATGACCACGGAGAGGTCTTCGGACAGCGCTGGCTCTTCGGTTTGGAAATGGAGAGGAGCACCGCCCCCTAGAGTCGGGAACGACTAGCACATATGCATGAGGGGAACTTTTACTTTTGCCTAGTTCAAGATTTTCAACCTTGATAACTCTAAGATAGGTGTCCCAAAGGTGGTCTTTCAAGAGGCTTTCTTGGTTTTTCCTTGAAGAGGTTTCGCTTCTCATCCAAGAAGCTTCTTCAGTTCTTGGATAAGAAGCGAAACATCTGAGATTTTGCGGAAATCCCTCCCGGAGTGGGGAGGGAATGGAGATTTTGCTGTATCCTTGCCTGGAGTGAGGAGGGAATGGAGATTTTACAGTATCCTTCTCTGAGTGAGGAGGGAATGGAGATTTTACAGATCCTTCCCCTGGAGTGAGGAGGGAATGGAGATTTTACAGTATCCTTCCCCTGGAGTGAGGAGGGAATGGAGATTTTACAGTATCCTTTCCTGGAGTGAGGAGGGAATGGAGATTTTACAGTATCCTTCTCCTGGAGTGGGAAGGAATGGAGATTTTACAGGACTTCCCTGGAGTGAGGAGGGAATGGAGATTCTGCAGTATCCTTCCCTTGGTGGGGGGAGGGAATGGAGATTTTGCAGTATCCTTCCCCTGGAGTGGGAAGGAATGGAGATTTTGCAGTATCTTCCCCTGAGGAGGGAGGGAATGGAGATTTGCAGTATCCTTCCCCTGAAGTGGGGAGGGAATGGAGATTTTACAGTATCCTTCCCCTGGAGGGGGGAGGGAATGGAGATTTGCAGTATCCTTCCCTGGAGGAGGGAGGAGAATGGAGATTTTGCAGTATCCTTCCCCTGGATGTGGGAAGGGGAATGGAGATTTTACAGTATCCTTCCCTGGAGGGGGGAGGGACATGGAGATTTGCAGTATCCTTCCCTGGAGTGGGGAGGGAATGGGGATTTTGCAGTATCCTTCCCCTGGAGTGGGGAGGGAATGGAGATTTTGCAGTATCCTTCCCTGGAGTGAGGGGGGAATGGAGATTTTACAGTATCTTTCCCTGGAGGGGGGAATGGAGATTTTGCAGTATCCTTCCCCGGAGTGAGGAGGGAATGGAGATTTTGCAGTATCCTTCCTGGAGTGGGGAGGGAATGGGGATTTTGCAGTATCCTTCCCCTGGAGTGGGGAGGGAATGGAGATTTTGCAGTATCCTCCCCTGGAGTGAGGGGGGAATGGAGATTTTACAGTATCTTTCCCTGGAGGGGGGAATGGAATTTTTGCAGTATCCTTCCCCTGGAGTGAGGAGGGAATGGAGATTTTGCAGTATCCTTCCCCTGGAATGGGGAGGGAATGGAGATTTTACAGTATCCTTCCCTGGAGTGAGCGGGGAATGGAGATTTACAGTATCTTTCCCCTGGAGGGGGGAATGGAGATTTTTGCAGTATCCTTCCCCTGGAGTGAGGAGGGAATGGAGATTTTGCAGTATCCTTCCCCTGGAATGGGGAGGGAATGGAGATTTTACAGTATCCTTCCCCTGGAGTGAGCGGGGAATGGAGATTTTACAGTATCTTTCCCCTGGAGGGGGGAATGGAGATTTTACAGTATCCTTCCCTGGAGTGAGGAGGGAATGGAGATTCCGCAGTATCTTCCCTTGGTGGGGGGAGGGAATGGAGATTTTGCAGTATCCTTCCCCTGGAGTGGGAAGGAATGGAGATTTTACAGTATCTTTTCCTGGAGTGGGAAGGGAATGGGGATTTTGCAGTATCCTTCCCCTGGAGTGGGGAGGGAATGGAGATTTGCAGTATCTTTCCCCTGGAGTGGGGAAGGAATGGAGATTTTGCAGTATCCCCTTGAGTGAGGGGGGAATGGAGATTTTGCAGTATCTTTCCCCTGGAGTGGGGAGGGAAGGGAGATTTTACAGTATCCTTCCCCTGGAGTGGGAAGGGAATGGAGATTTTGCAGTATCCTTTGCCTGCCACGCCCACAGAACCGGTAGTGAAATCAATTGAATTTCATCACTGGCCACACCCCATTTCTGCTCTGGGCTCAGCAGCCTTTTATCCCTCTGTTCCCTGGCTGTGGCTCTTCCCTCCATATCTCCAAGGCCATTCTCACAGACCACACGGGAAGGTTCTCCTCACCTCTGTTCTCCTCACCCACACCCAATGCAGGAGCTGAACAAGAAGAGAACCCAGAAGGAGATGGAACATGCCATGCTAATACGGCACGACGAGTCGCGGGAGTTAGAGTACCGGCAGCTGCATTTGCTGCAGAAGTGCGTTATGGACTTGACCGGCTGCAGCACCAGACGGAACTTGAGAACCAGCTGGAGTATAACAAGCGGCGGGAAAGAGAGCTGCACAGGAAGCACGTCATGGAGTTGCGGCAACAGCCGAAGAATCTGAAGGTAGTCAAGGGGACGAGGGTGGGAGCCCAGCGCGGAAGGCTCATGAGGGACACACACAAACTCCCAGAGCCTGAAGTTAGGAAATGCTTGTTAATTAAGGGGGAAGGAGGCGTCAAGTGAGGACTTAGCTTGGAATTGCGTAGCTGCAAGCGGCAATTTGCTTGACTTCAGCAGGGGAGGAAAGTAGTCGGGGAAATTCTTCTAAACATAGGAATAGATGATTCTTTAACGATTCACAAGTGGGGACTGGACGGTCACTTGTCTAAAATGGTAGAGGGGTTGTCCTGCTTGAGCATGAGGTGGAGTAGAAGACCTGCAAGATCCTTCCAACTCTGCTATTCAGTTATGCCTTTCCCCTTCCTTCCTTCTTCCTTCCTTCCCACCTTTCTTTTTTCTTCCTCCTTCCTTCCCATGGAATTCCTCTACTTCCTTTCCTCCTTCCTCCCATGGAATTCCTTCCCTCTTCCTCCCATGGAGTTACTCTCCTCCCTTCCTTCCTTCCTTCTTCCTGTGGAATTCTCATTCTTTTTCCTTCTTCGTCCTTCCTTTCCTTCTTCCCATGGAATTCCATTCTCCCTTCCATTCTTCCTTCTTCTTCTCCTTCCATGGAATGCTCCCCTCCCTCCCTTCTTCCTTCATTCCTTCCCATGGAATCCTCTCTCCCTTCCTTCCTTCCCATGTAATTCCTCTCTCCCTTCCTTCCTTCCTTCCTTCCTTCCTTCCATGAAAGTCCTCCCCCCTCCCCCCTTCCTTCCTTCCTTCTTTCCCATGGAATTCCTCTCTTCCTTCCTTCCTTCCTTCCTTCCCATGGAATTCCTCTCTCCCTTCCTTCCTTCCTTTCTTCCCATGGAATTCCTCCATTCTTTCCTTCCTTTCTTCCCATGGAATTCCTTCTCCCATGGAATTCCTCTCTTCCTTTCTTCCTTCCCATGGAATTCCTCTTTCCCTTCTTCCTTCCCTCCTTTCCTTTCTTCCCATGGAATTCCACCCTCCCTTCCCTCCTTTCTTCCTTCCATCCCATGGAATTCTCCCTCCCTTTCTTCCTTCCTTCCTTCGCATGGAATTCCTCCCTTCCTTCCCTCTTCCTTCCTTCCTTCCCATGGAATTCCTCTTTTCCTTCCTTCCTTCCCTCCTTCCTTTCTTCCCATGGAATTCCTCCCTTCCTTCCTTCCTTCCTTCCTTTCTTCCCATGGAATTCCTTTCTTCCTTCCTTCCTTGTATTCTTCCCATGGAATTCCTCCCTTCCTTCCTTCCTTCCTTCCTTCCTTCCTTCTTTCCTTCCTTCCTTTCTTCTTTCCTTCCTTCCTCCCTTCCTTCCTTCCCATGGAATTCCTCTTTCCCTTCCTTCCTTGTATTCTTCCCATAAAATTCCTTCCTTCCTTCCTTCCTTCCTTCCTTCCCATGGAATTCCTCTCTTTCTTCCTTCCTTCCCTCCTTCCTTCCCATGAGTCCTCCCTTCCTTCCTTTCTTCCTTCCTTCTTTCCTTCCTTCCTCCCTTCCTTCCTTCCTCCCTTCCTTCCTTCCTTCCTTCCTTCCCATGGAATTCCTCTCTTCTTCCTTCCTTCCTTCTCATGAAAATCCTCCCTCCCTTCCTTCCTTCCTTCCTTCCTTCCTTCCTTCCCATGGAATTTCTCTCTCCCTTCCTTCCTTCCGTGGCTCATATTCCCTTCCATTTCAAACCCAGCCCACAAAGGGCACAGGGGAATGCTAAACGTTTCCGCTATCGGTTTGCTTCCCGCTTCTCCTCTGCAGGCCATGGAAATGCAGATCAAGAAGCAGTTCCAAGACACGTGCAAAGTGCAAACTAAGCAGTACAAAGCACTCAAGAATCACCAGCTGGAAGTGACTCCAAAGAGTGAGCACAAAACTATTTTGAAAAGCCTGAAGGATGCAGACGAGGAAGCTGGCCATCCTGGCGGAGCAGTACGAGCAGAGCATCAATGAAATGATGGCGTCGCAAGCGGTGAGAGCGGATGGGGTGGCTGGTCCTCAGTGAGGAAGTAGCCCCTCCCCACCCTAAAAACCCAAAGTCACCCAGCTGGCTTTTATGCCTAAGGCAGGACTAGAACTCCCTGTCTCCTGGTAATTGGCCCAAAGTCACCCAGCTGGCTTTCATGCCTAAGGTGGGACTAGAACTCCCTGTCTCCTGGTAATTGGCCCAAAGTCACCCAGCTGGCTTTCCTGCCTAAGGTGGGACTAGAACTCCCTGTCTCCTGGTAATTGGCCCAAAGTCACCCAGCTGGCTTTCCTGCCTAAGGTGAGACTAGAACTCACCGTCTCCTGGTGATTGGCCGAAAGTCACCCAGCTGGCTTTCATGCCTAAGGTGGGACTAGAACTCACCGTCTCCTGGTAATTGGCCCAAAGTCACCCAACTGGCTTTCATGCCTAAGGTGGGACTAGAACTCACTGTCTCCATCCATTGCAACTGGGAAAACCAGAGCCTTGACATACTTTGTTGGCAGGGTGGTGTCTCTGCTTTTTAGTCTGCTGCCTAGATTTCCCATGGTTTTCCTCCCCAGGAGCAAGCCTCTTTTAAGTCCTTGGCTTCTGTCCCCATCTGCGGTGATCTTGGAGCCCAGGAAAATAAAATCTGTCACTCCCTCCATTTCTTCTCCATCTATTTGCCAGGGATTGAGAGAGCCGGATGCCGTGATCTTAGTTTTCTTAAGATTGAGTTTCAAACCCACATTGCACTCTCCTCCTTCACCCGCACCAAGAGGCTCTTTCGTTCCTCTTCACTTTCGGCCACTAGAGTGGTATCATCTACATATCTGAGATTGTTGATATTTGTCCTGGCAATCTTAATTCCAACTGTTGATTCGTCTTGCTCCATATGTTAATAGGCACGGCGACAGTATACAGGTAGAGGCAGATACTGTATTTCTCTCTCTGGGCACAATGAGAATATCTGCTGAAAAAAAAACCCTTAACACTGGCGATAGGAAAGGCATCCGGCCAGTAAACTCTCTGCTCCATTCAGATGCCCCAGACTCCACCCTGCAAGGGATCACGGGGTCATAAAAAGGAGGGGACCAATCAGCGCCCTTCCCTTGACGCTGTTGGTTTTGTTCTCTTGCAGCTGCGGCTAGACGAGGCTCAGGAAGCAGAATGCCAAGCCTTGAGGCTGCAATTGCAGCAAGAGATGGAACTGCTCAACGCCTACCAGAGCAAAATCAAGATGCAGACAGAAGCACAGCACGAACGGGAGCTCCAGAAGTTGGAGCAGAGGGTGTCCTTGCGCAGAGCACATCTGGAGCAAAAGGTACGGAATGGAGGATCCATTGAGTTTTGCAGCAATAAACTAAGATTGTTGCGAGCAGGGATAAAAACAACCAGCTACTAAGATTGTTGGACAAGCAGGGACAAAAACAGCCAGTTGCTAAGATTGTTGGACAAGCAGGGACAAAAACAGACAGCTACTAAGATTGTTGGACAAGCAGGGACATAAACAGCCAGTTGCTAATTGTTGGACAAGCAGGGACAAAAACAGACAGCTACTAAGATTGTTGGACAAGCAGGGACATAAACAGCAGTTACTAAGATTGTTGGACGAGCAGGGACATAAACAGCCAGCTACTAAGATTGTTGGACAAGCAGGACATAAACGCCAGCTACTAAGATTGTGGACAAGCAGGGACAAAACAGCCGGGCAAGTGATTGAAGCCTGGGAAATGGTTCTCTGGTCAGTCAGAAGAAGGGCTGATTCCCACTAGCCTATCTTGGGTACTTAGGAGGCAAGGATGGGTTAGCACAAGGAAACAGCAGCCAACGACTTAATATGTTAATATGTTGGTTGTCCGCAAGGTGTTTTTTTTTTTTTTCTCAAGAGCAACTGGACTTTCTAGTTTTCCTTCGAAGACATTTCACTTCTCATCCAAGATGCTTCTTCAACTCGCTGTGGGACAATTCCAACAATCCGATTTAATTTTTTCCAATGATTTTAAAACATTGTAACTTTCGGTCGTTCTCGTTTCATTTTTTTTCTGAAAGGAAAGAGGTTGAAGAAGCTTCTTGGATGAGAAGCGAAACGTCTTCCAACGAAAAACCAGAAATTCCAGTTGCCTCTTGAAAGAAAGTACCATTCGGGGGGGGGGGGGGCATGACTTAATAGCTGGAGGGTGGGGTTTGCGCCTGGGAAACGTCTGCGCGCGGACACCCAACTCGGAGAGCGCCAAGAATTGCCCAGACAAAATAGAAGAAAATCTGTAACTCGGGGTTGAACGGAACGCTCCGAGGCTCTTGGTTGTTTGCTTGCCGACGTTTCAAGGCCCAACTGAGTAACATCATCAGTGCTGGGAGGAGTTAGGATTTGCAGGAGAAGAGGAGAGGGGAAGGAGGAGAAGGAGAACTCTGGAGTCCTTGGTGCTCTCTAAGCTTTGTGGCTTTTTTGCAGATGTTCTATCAGCAGCTACATTGTCAGTGCTAGCCTAGATGAGGATGATGTTAGTGGTAATTGAGGCTATCTAAGTTTGGATAATTAAGCATCTGCAAGAAAACTAAACTCCGAGAGCACCATGGACCCCACAGTCGTTGGCGTCGTCCTCCTCCTCCTCCTCCCATCACCATAGTACTGATGGCGTTACCTACTTAGGGCCATGAACACCTGCAAGAAGAGAACCAAGCTCGGGAAGCCCCCAGGACCCCCCTTTCAACCCTGAGCTACATGATGTGATCTGTTCAGAGTTGGCAGCAGAGTCAGACAGTGTGGAGGGTTGGGGAGGAACCTGGGCCAGTCCTGGAGTCTGGGGAAGGCTCGGCCGAGGGCTCTGTGTCGGAGGCAGAGAGGCGGCCGAGGCCGTCTGGCAGTTCTCAGCTACCTTCGGAGCTAGACACAGTGGGGCAGAGGAACAGCTGGAGCTGCCAGAAGAAAGAACAGCTGAGAAATCAGGGTCGACTGGGGTAAAGCCACAGGGGCAATGAATGCCCCCTCCCGTGGGAAATAAAGAGAGCGAAGAGGAGGGGGCTTTTGCAGGAAACAATTCCTTCGTTCGTTAGATTCCTTTCAGGAGTGTGAAGATCTGTCCGTGAATCTCAGAGACTCTGTGCCAAGTCTTTCCTTGCGCAGGAAATACTGACAAGCCAGATAAGGTCTGTGATCATAAATACTCCTTTGAGAGACTGTTTGCCAGGCCTTGGCTGAATGTGAACGAGAAATTCACATTTGTTTAATGAAAGGGGTTTTGTAGGGACCAGGAATCTTCCGCGTGCTTTTTGGCGAAGCCTCGTTTCAGAACGAAGATTCCCCTTCGTTGAAACAGGCCAGTCCTTCTGTTCAACAAGGTTGACTCAGCCTTCCATCCTTCCGAGGTGGGTAAAATGAGGACCCGGATTGTTGGGGGCGATATGCTGACTGTAAACCGCTTAGAGGGACTGAAAGCCCTATGAAGCGGTATATAAGAGTCTAACTGCTATTGTTTTGTTCAGTTTCAGCTTTTGACAGTCCAGGAACCCGAGATTGGAGTGGGGGCGGGGGGAGGCAGGCATCTCCCCAGGCCCTCCAGCCCGGACCCTGCCCTTCACCTCACCTTCTCTCCTCTCTTCCCCTTGCAGATTGAAGAGGAGTTGGCCGCCTTGCAGAAGGAACGTAGCGAGAAGATCAAGGTTTTGTTGGAAAGGCAAGAGCGAGAGATCGAAACTTTTGACATGGAGAGTTTACGGATGGGCTTCGGGAACTTGGTGACATTAGAATTTCCTAAGGAGGACTACAGATGAGATTAAATTCCTTTGGCCATTTCTCCCACCCCCCACCCCCCAAAAAAAACATAACAAAACAACACACACGAAACCACGAAGCAAAAATGCAAACCAAGGAGAGAAACAAAACAAGGGGAAAGTATCTCAAGCCCACCCCGTCCCCAAGTTAATGGCCGTGCTCGCTCTCTCTTTCTGTCTGTTACTGACGACCCTCGGACTTAGTGCCTGTATAATTTTAATCGATCAGGGCCTCCCCCTTCCCACCGATGTCTCATTTGGAGCTGGACCATGCTTGGCTGTCTCTGTTAACTTCATAACGTCTCACAAATTATCAATCAGTGTCTCTCTGTGCAAAGCCATTTCGGTTTTTTTTCTTCTTTCTTCTTTTCTTTTTTTTCTTTTCTTTTTTTTAAAAATTTAAATTTAAATATTTTTTTTTTCCTTTCCGATTAACCTTTCGGTGCAAAACTTTTGGAGACCGTTCCGATGAATCCCAACTATCCAACCAACCAATCAGCATGTCAACCGCCAAAAAAAAACAAAAAACCCGGAAGTGTTCAGGTTTTGCTTTTCGGGCGAATCGTTTTCCACCAAGTCAATGAAAAAGGAAAAAACCACACACACCAGACAAGCAAAAACAAGAAGAAGCCGACAAAATTCAGAAGGAACCCGCCAAAACAGGAAAAAACCCTCCGAATAAATAGCATCTCTCTTCTTCTTCTTTTTTTTTTCTCTTCTTTCCAGAAAAACAGAAATTTCAAAAAGGAAACAAACAGAGAAAAAAGCATTCAGCTTTTTCCCGTGCCCCTGGCGAAAGGGGGAGAGGAAAAAAAATAAGTCAAAATAACGTACGCGGAGATCTCGCAGCCTTACTATTCATCCGCTGCTCCATCGTTTTTTTTATTTTTTTCGTTCTCGGGTTTTTGTTACCATTTCCTTTTTTTTTAATTAATTTGATTCAATTCGATTTCTTTTATTATTTTCCTTTCCGTCTCGAATTCATCAGGAATACAGAAAATTCCGTGGAAATAATAAAACCGTTTTAAGGAAGAGAAATTTGATAACCTTTTGCAGAAAAAAATAATAATATAATGATAATGATGATGATGATATAATAATAATAATGACGAATTCTGAATTGTGGTGTACATATCAATGGTCGACATTACTTCGTGGGTGGGGAGGAAAGGGTGGGGGGGTTGAAAAGAGGGAGAGCGTGATTTTTTTTTTAATTTAAATTTTTCTTTCTTCTTTTTTTTTTCTTTTCGGAAAGGGCAAGGCCGGGCCAGCGGGGTGGGTGTTGGGGGTACAGGCCTTGGCCTTGGCTTTTGGCACATTCTTGATTGTATCATAATCATTTTCTGCTGTCGCAGAGGATGTGAATACACTTAAAATAATAATAATAATGAAATAATAATAATAATAATAAAATTTAAAAAAACAAAAAAGAAGGAGGCCAGAGGATTCCCAGAGCACAAATTGGGCCTTCTCAAAATTGTGTATTTTGTGTATAGAAGAAATTTAAGGAGAAATTTACTTATTTTCATATTGTATTTTAACTGTTTCTCTGATCAGAAGTTTTTTTACTACCTAATCTTCCTGTTCCTCGATCCCGTTCCAAGCCACGCCAACCTCCTTCCTCCCCGGGCCTCTCCTCCTTCCCCCCCGCCTCTTTTTCCAAGTCAATCTTTGAAGTTGAACACTGTCTATCAAATCACATCACCTTGACCCTCTTCCCCCCCCCCTTCTTGCTCTCTTCCTGGTCCTTGACCTTCGCCCCCCCCTCGCCCCGCCCCTTCTTCCCCATCCCCGATAATCTTGGTCATAAATATTGCATTATTCACTCTTTCAAACTGTGTATTTTCTTACAATAAAAACGGTTTTAAAAAGGTCTCTTCTTTAGCATGCCTTTTCGAGAGCCCGAAAAACCAAAAATTGGAACTGGACGTTCGGCGGCACAAGGAACGGACGTTCACGAATAAAAGCATTTCCCTTCCAGATTTGCAGTCTCTTCCGGGTTAGAGCCATGATAGCGAACCTATGTGGCACCGCAGAGCCCTCTTGGTGAGGCAGACGCGCCATCGGAAGCTGCTGTTTTGGTTTCCGGTGCTCGCATGTACGCCGGCCAGTTAGTCTTCGTACACCCCATCAGAGTGCCGTAAACTCGAAAACCAGCTGGCCGGCATTTATTTCCCAGACTAGCCGTTGCTCTTTGGGTTCCTGGTTCTCCGGCCAGCTGGTGCGCCAGAAACCACAAAAACAAAAACCAGCTGACTGCGTGCGCTTGAGCACCAGCCAGCTGGTCTTTGGGTTTTCCAGTGCTCCGGCGCACTCTCACACGAGTTCCGTTTTAGGCACTTGGTGCCGAAAAGGTTCGCCATCACGGTTAGAGTTTGTTGCTTGAGTGTTTGGGGGAGGTTGGAGTAGAAGACCTCCAATTTTGTTGTTCTGTTCTTCGTAGCCGCGGGGAAGTATTGGGCCACCTCTCGCCATCACCCCACTCAGCTCCTTAGCTCTGTGATGGAAGACAGTAGGACTTCCAGTGGGGGCTGCAGGCAGTACGCCCCGGTATGGGCGTACCGGAGCCTGCCCGGAGCACCGGATACCATTCCCGTACGGTGCTCCGGAGGGCCCCCCGCCCGAGCTCCTTACCGGTCTTTTAAGTCTTCCACACATGTGCATGGTGCGTACAGCGCCTGTGCAACGCTCCATTGAGCAGCTGGAGCGTTGTGGAGGCGGTAAGACGCCCACATGCGGCCTCCATGTGGACGAACGCTGGGCCCTTCCAACCGTACGGTTGGAACGGGATCTGGAACCCACCGCTGAGGACTTCCTACTAAACTTTCATCCCACTGTGGTGGGGGTAGTGACCCCCTCGTCATGGATAACGGGACAACTGGCCACGGGAGAACTAGCGGTGGGACAAGAATGACGCGAATAGATCTATTTCGAAGAAAGGATGCCAAAGGAGGGGCAAAATGGAATGCGAATGACAACAGTTAAAATGTTTTTAAAATTCTTTTAAATGATTGCATTGAGTTGTTGGAGTTGGCCACGGCAAGTTGTCCCATTGTGACAGCGGTGTGGCTTCCTGACCACGTCAACAATCTCAGTCTCCTTTGCTCAGATCTCTGAAGGTCCCCGCAGGGCACACCCATCCAGAAGGTAGCCTGCAAGGCTGCTGTGATCCCAAACTCCTGGCCTGCTCTCATCATGCTAAGCCGTCATGGGTAGGCTCAGACGCATCCCACCAAGCCAAGAATAAGCCGCTTTTTCTCTCCGGGCTAGGAAAGTAGGGGTGTGGAGGAGACACACACACACACACACCCCGAAAAGATTGTCAGAATGACAGAAGGTCATTGTGTGGCAATTTCAAAACACGCGAAAACAATGTCAATTAAGCTCAGCTGAATCCAGCCAGCTGAATCATGCTCCCTTCATGTAATAATTCCATCTGTCACATTGGGCATTGCATGGCCCCGGAGCTCATTCCCCCACAGCGAACGTCTTATGTGCCAGCTGTGGTTGGACTCATGGCTTCATTGGTGCCATATGAAACGACCTTTTGGGATGGATGTGTGTCTGTGTGTGTGTGTGTGCTCAACATTTTTGAATGGCTTTGACTAAGGCGGGGTGCAAGTTGTTAAATTTATTGTGCTTTTCCCCCCCCCACCCATGGATTATCGTTTCGGGTGTTTTAAAGAAGATTGAGTGGCCAATTTGTCTGGAATGATCTAGGGGGTCTCCTGCTTGAGCAAGGGGTTGGACTAGGTGACCTCTAAGGTTCCTTCCAATTCTCAGCTCAAAAGGACCGTAATTTTGTAGCAAGGCCTAGTTATGGATATAACATCCATGAGTCGTCCCTTGTCCAGAAAACCTGAATCCCAGGTCAATCTGGACAACTTTCTGTTGTTGATACCCTTCCACCGTTGACAAAATGTCATTGTGATGTCTCCAAATAAGTTGTGCGAGGAGAGCCCAAGGTTGAAACCCAACCAGTTGTGAGTCCTCCTCTTCTTGTGACTTCTGCCTTCTTTCTTCTAAATCCAGAGATAATGTTCTGATCAAAAAATTGAAATTAAAAGAGATTCCCCCCCCCCCCAAAAAAAGGCCAGGTGATTTGTTTTGAAGTCAGCAAAGAAGGATGCGCCACCAAGGGAGTCAATTAATATTCAAGACCGATGGGATTATTTTGGGAAGGGTTTTTGGCGATCGGCGTGAGAAAAACTGGTCATGTCAAAAGGGTAAAATGGAAATGAATGCTGTAAATGTTTTTTTGGGGGGGAGGAACGATGAGAAAAGAGGTTCGCCAATGGTGCAGAAATATCAAAAAAACGTTAAGGCCGGAAGAGGTTGTAATGATCACAGATGGATGTGATTTGCTTTCCAGAGTGTTGTTGATATGCATTTTCATGTCTGTACATAAAGTTTAGATCTGTGATTGACAATGGGGAGAAAGCTGTTTGTCAACAGGCTGGATGCAAAAACTGTTGGGAACGTATTGGGTGTGTTTTCTTTTTTTATGATTATTTTAAAAAAATATTTTATTTTTATATAAACGATCCATTTTCATTAAAGCGTGTGTTGTCTGGGTACAAATATTTTGAGCCAACATTTAAAATTTACAATCCTATTCATTACTTAATCTGTTCTTAGCTTAATCTCCAGTACCTTAACTGTCTTATAACAATCCTCATCATGATTTATTTCACTCTATTAATTATATTAACTGTTGATACAACTTTACACGACTTCTTTTACTATTAATTCTTATGTCTATTCTCTAGCCACTGGTAAAGAGATCCCAAAATTGTATAATAATCACTTTGTTCTTTCTCTTTAATAGCTAGTGTCAATCTATTCATTTCTGCACATTGTAGTATTTTCCTAATCACATTCTCCTCTCTCGGGATCGCTTCTCTTTTCCAATTTTTTGCAAATACAATCCTAGATGTGTTTTGTTTTTTCTATTTGCCTGGGAAAATATTTTGTCAAAATCCTGATCGAATGTATCAAATGCGGGGGCGTGCAGCGCGGAGCTGATGGTTTGGTTGCTGAGCAATGTGAAAAAGTAAGCATATTGTGGGTTTGTCGATTCCGAGAAATGTACAATAAAGCGATGAGGCTTGAACGAGGAAGGTCTAAGTTTTAAGAAGGTTGCTCAGTTAGAATAGCAGATAAGGATGCAAGCGCATGAATAATGTGCTTGTGGAACGATTCGTGAAGATGTGTGAGGTCGCCTTGGTTATTGATGATGATGATGGAGGTGAAGAAGGGAGGAAGAGGAGAAGAAGGAGGAGGAGAGAAGACGGAAGGAGAAGAAGAAAGAAGAAAGAAAGAAAGAAAGAAGAAAGAAAGAAGAAAGAAAGAAAGAAGAAAGAAAGAAAGAAAGAAAGATAATCCATTCAGTCATGTCCAACTCTTGGTTATTCTATAGGCCAGGTCTCTCCAAATTTTCTAATCTTGCGCTACTTTGAGTTGTTGGATGCTCTGCCTGGTGTCATTTGTGATGGTTGGTGTCAACTTTGATGGTCCATATTCTTTGGCAGCCTAGTTTGCTTTTACCACTAATTCTTCCAAACAAAATCGCTTTCCCCGGTGAATTCCCCTGCGTGCTACTTCCCTGTCCGCTTACGTCTGACTTTAAGGCAAACGGTACTCATCTCCACTTCGTGGCCGAGGGAACCAGCATTGTCCGAAGTATTTTCAATAGCCATGTGGCCAGCCGGCTATATGGCAAAGGCGTTCCCACCAGAGTGGTACCTATTCATCTGCTTGCAGTTGCATGCTTTCGAACTGCTAGGTGGCCAGGAGCCGGAGCGAGGATGGGAGCTCAATCCGTCATGCGGCACCCGGGTCTCAAATCCAGGCTGTCTGTTATCCAGCTGATAAGTTCAACCTCTTTACCTGCTGACCCATCATGACCCCGTGTGTCTGTGTGTGTGTCTGTGTGTGTGTGATGCAAGAACAGAAATACACATTCACTAAGTGATTCAAGAAGATATGTGAGATTCCCTCATTTATCTATAGATCTAAATAAATGTTCTCCATCATGTTTCTGATGTTGTTACAAATGTGCTGGTTGGTGACATGGATGCTCATATACCTTTGTGTTCTAACCCCCCTCCGTACACCAAAGCACACCGAGACAAAGATACTGCAAGGATTTATTAATACACAGGCGAGACCTTTGCAGCGATCCAGCACAGACAAGACCTTGGCAGCGATCCAGCACCAACTAGACCTTGGCAACAATCCAGCCTGCCAAAACAACCCCGATAGCTTCTCCAGCTCTAGTAAATACTTTGATTCCTGCGAACAGCTTGTGGAAAGTCATTCCTTTTATAGTTTTGAGAGGAGCCTAATTACCACCAGCTGAGTGCAATTATCTCCTGTAACTGTGTAACTGTTCTTTATGCCTATTAGCCCTCCGTTTGCCGGGCATCCAGGACCAACTCCATTGTCTCCTCCCCCACTGCTCCAATGCATTGACGTCAGGACCACACTCCCTGTCTCCTCCCCACTGCACCCAAGGCCTTGACTTCAGGAGCACACTTCCCTTGGCTTTTCACCGGCTTTTAACCGCTACTCCAGGCCTCAGGCGCCTCCTGGTGGCCAACCAGCCTCTCTGATCCCTGCTCGGAGTCGGAACCCTGTCCAGGGTCCTTCACATCTTCCAGAGCCGGACTCATAGGGCCCCTCGCTGTCGGAGTCTGGTGGCAGCTCCAACGGCTCCTGCTGGGCCACAACACCTTTGTATGCATGTGGCGCCACACTGACTTAAGATTGCGCATGAGTTGCAACCAATGTCAGCTAGATTTTCACTGCTGCATCTGAAAATTAATGGATCAAGACTTCAGATGTTTTGACAGGAAAACCAAGTGAGCAACGCTGAGTAAAGACACACCAGTTACCAGATTATGGCTTTCAAGCACACTTCTGCGCCTGACAAGATGCTTGGGGATTATGGGAGTTGTAGGTTCAACAAGTGGAAAAAGTTTCCACCCTTCTAGTTTTGGCTGAAAAATCCTTTTTTAGGCTGAATTTCTGGCTGACAATCTTTTCGATGACCTGGCTCCAGTTCACATCGTCCACGGTACAAGAAAAACAGAACAAGGAAGTGGAGTAACAGCCACACTTAGTTTATTTTTTATTTATTTTATTTATTTCATCAGTAGATATCAGTAGAAGCATGGTTTGAATACATGGATGCAAATAAATAGGGACAGTAGGACAGAGACGGTAGGCACATTGGTGCGCTTATGCACACCCCCTTACAGGCCTCATAGGAATGGGGTGAGGTCCATGATAGACATTTTAAGGTTGAAGCTGTGGGAGTTTGGGGAAGAAAACCACAGAGTCAGGTAGAGCATTCCAAGCATTGACCACTCTGGCTGAAGGTCGTATTTCCAGCAATCGAGTTGGAAGCGGTTGACTTTGAGTTTGTATCGATTGTTTGCCCGCGTGTAGTTGAGGTTGAAGCTGAAGTAGTTGTTGACGGGTAGGACGTTGTAGCAGACAATTTTGTGTACTACGCTCAGGTCGGATCGAAGGAGGCGTAGTTCTAAGTTGCTTAAGCTCAATTTGAAGTCCGGTGGCATCAGGGATTCTGGTGTGAGCAGAGGAGTGGAGGACTCTTCTCGTGAAATGTCTGTGGACTCGCTCAATTGTGTTAATGTCGGATAGGCAGTGAGGGTTCCAGACAGACGAGCTGTATTCGAGGAATTGGTCTGGCAAAGGTTTTGTATGCCCTAGTTTGCAATACAATATTACCGGAGAAGAAGCTACACACGATTAGGTTAACAACTCTTCATGCCTTTTTTGGCAATGCTGTTAACAGGGAGCTCCGGCACTGAGATCATTAGAGATGAGTACTCCAAGGTCCTTGACCGCAATGAGGGTCAATCTACAAGATCATGTCCACCCAGCTTGTATTATGTGTCTGTTTTTTTGTTTTTGGCCAATGGATTTTATGGGCAAGAGGTTTGCAAGCGACTCCACCACCTTCAATCTCTCTCTTTAAAAGCTGCTTAAGTTTGGTTGCATGGTGGCCGACACCTCACAGATGGCATTATTGGGGAAAGGGGCCTATTGTTCCACTTCAGCCAATCAGAGAGTCTGGAACCTCCCCTTCATTTGAATACTGACCGTTATATAAGGGGCAGGGCTCAGGACTGTTCTCCATCATTCGCAGGGCGGGTCAACTCAGCTGTGTGCTGATGTCAACATCACAAGCCATGGCGGTTGTCAAGAAAGAGAGGAAGAGCAAGGTTCTGAGAAGGACCCGTCCAACAAACCAGCCAAGATGGTCACCAAACGTGCCAAGATCCATGTCAAACCCAAGAGGAATATGTGCATTATCAGGTTCCCCAGAAGCAGCTACTTAACCTCTTGCCCTCTGCTCTCCTGGTATTTCAACAGGAGATGCGGGACGATGTCCTTGCCTTGCACAAGAGTAGACATTCCTTGAGCCCTTGCATCGCGGACACTCACCACAAGTTGTCTCCTGAGGCTTGACCGGCAACAAAGCCACCGTCCTTTGTCCGAAGTGGACCTCATGCTTTGAGAGCCACGCTCCAGGAAGTGGCCCGAAAGAAACGAGCCAAGTGGGTGGTGGAACCAACCCGGAGGAGGAGAAGATACTCGGACAATGAGATCTTCTACAGGTGGCCAACAGTCCCTCCTTATCAGAAGATGCCGACGGCTCCTCTACTGAGGGAGAGCTTGAGGACTTGGCTCCTGGGATACCCCAACCAACTGCCAACGAATTGCAAGAAGCTTGCAGCTAAGCGAACAGCCCTCGCTTCTTCTCGCATGGCAAGCAAGCTTCAAGAAGAGCCGAGAATAGAAGAATAGACAACCGAAGAGCCACTAAACCACCACAAAAGATTCAGTAATTTGGGGAAGTCCGACCTGCACTCACGTTTCAATCCTGCACCCATTTCTTTTGATGTAATTAATATTTATCAATCCTTAAAAGAGAAAGAAGTAGGAAGGGGGGGAAAAAACCATCACCTGAGCCATCTGTGAAATTTTGCCGCCTGGGGAAAGAAGACCGAGTCGCGACCCACGAGAACACAAAGATAAAAAGATCTCCCGTTATATCAGAGCGACAACGGAATCACTCTTGCCCTGTTAAAGCTCCCCGTTCCTCGGGGAGATCCATCTCGAAATCCTAATAAAAGCAGGATCTTTTGCAACACAACTCGCTATCCCGTGAATTCTTATCCCAAAGACAAAGTTTAAAAACGCAACATTTTAGGGGTCCGTAGGATGAATTGAGGTGGGCCTAGAGGGTTGGGGTTTAAAAAAAAAAACATTTGAAACGGAGAAAGGGAAAAGAGGACTTGAAACAGCTGGGGGGTTTAAGTTTTCAAAAAGCAAAGGGTGGCACAATGTGGAGTTGTTAATTCAGTTTGGAAAGAATTTGCTGAACAATTGCTAATGCTAAGAGACAAAGAAACGAAATTGGTGTGCGTGTATCCCAAAGTGTAGAAGGAGGAGAGGCAGAGCTGGGGGTGGAGTTAAGCGCATCATCAGCTTAGAATCTTTATGTTTGCCACAAATGTTCCAAGTCCTGAATTCCCGTTGACCCTTTTCTGATGCCAATTTAGCGTTGGATTTAGTTGATCAGAATCTTCCGTGCCGCCTTGAGAAATCTTCTATGCTGCAATCTATTGGATTGCCGTGATACTTTGTGCCTGAGATTGACATTGGATTATTGCCCTGAAACAATATGAATTTATATCAGACTACCTGATAACCTGGCATTGCACTGGAACAAACATTGCTCTCCCTTACCAGAGGGAGCCCCCTTGTGGAGTACTGTGATGCCATTACCATGGCAACTCCACTGTATGTGTACAGTAGAGGCCATTTTAAGGCACAACAGGCTGTATCTTAACAGAACTTGAATCCAAAATGCACGTTATCACTGTCCAAAGTGCTGTGATTTGACACTATACAATTCATTCCTTTTCATTTCATCGGGCCAGACGTTATGCTGGAAACACACAAACACACACACACACAAACCAAGGGGTGTTAGGGTGCCTTACCCCACAGTATTTGTTTTCTAGAGAGTAAGTCATCTGTGTACCAGGTTTGGCTGAAAATTGCTCGAGACATTCGAGTGTTTTGCTGGAACACAGACACACACACACACACACCACACACACACACACAAATAAAAGATATATTCTAAATATATCTGTTCCTGAAGAATTCTTGGCCTTTCTTACACCATTGTTCAGTGAATCATTGCAGAGTTTAAGTTAGTGGTTAAGTGAACGTGGCATCCCCATTGGCCTTTGCTTGTTGGGAGGTCACAAAAGGCGATCACATGACATAAATATGAGACAGTGCCAAGTGTCCAAATTTTGATGATGTGGCCACGGAGATGCAGCAACAATCGTTGACTGGGAGGGCTACTTTAATGTATGCTGATTAATGTACATTTAAGGTAACGATAAAGTTCTATATTCTATTCTAGTCTCCTTCCTTCCTCCTTCTTATTCTATTCTCATTCACATTCCTATTCCATTCCACTCTATCCTAATTTCTATTCTATTGTAATTCTATTTCTGTTCTACATTTTATTTTCTATTCTATTCTAATCCCTTCTATCAGGGCTGTGGTAACTTTGTTTGCTAAAGGTTCTGTAAAGTGAAGGACTGTGCACCGAGCAGAATTTTCAAGACAAAATAATGACCTGATTACTTTCCCACCTATTCTGATTTTTGCAAACGATGCATTTAGAAAGCTTTGCACTGAGGTTTGCAAAGATTCAACGGGATTATTCAAACTCCCATAACTCATGGGGTGAGGGAGGGAATGCCTCTACACACAAACACCCCCATCCCGCAGCCACCTGAGCATCCCAGGATGCAGTGGTCCGTTGTTGCAAAAGATCCAGTTTTATTTATATTTCCCAAAAAAAAAAAAAAATTCCTTGAGTGGTTCAGGGCAGAAGACCACCGCTGGAGGTGACAATCTCGCTGCAGCCAGGACCGAGGGAGTTGGTTTCTCCTCCAGTTGTGCTCTTGCTTGTCTTATCCAGCTGTTAGATACAACTAATTGTAAAGGTTCTGGAGAAAGGTCCTTCCTGCAGGACTGAAATATCAACTCAGGTGGTCTCCTGAAGATTGCTGGATCTTTGGAGTAGGGCAAGTTCTTGACGTATCTCTCTCTCTCTCTCCTCTCTGTCTCTCCTCTCCTCTGTCTGTCTGTCTCTCTTTCTCTCTCTCTCTCTCTCTCTCTTTCTCTCTTTCTCTCTTTCTCTCTCTCTCTCTCTCTTCCATGTTGGTTCTCCTGCATGTTCTTCAAAGAAGAGAGAGGCGTGGATCTTCTAAGTTTCTCCAGTTGGTTGAGATACTTGGGGGGCCGCCCCCTCAGATCTTCCTTCAGCATTGTCTTGTCTTCTCCTCGACAGAGAGTTGGCCAACTTGTAGAAGATCTCGTTGTCCGAATAATGCCTTCGCCTTTTGGCTGACGCCGATGCCACCGTCCGCCTTGCCCCTTCCTTCTTGGCCATCTCTCTCAACGCCGCGCGTAGGAAATCTGGGCAGCGCCGAGGTTGGGCGTGTGGCTTCTTCTTGGACCTACATCTAACTCGGAAGGGCATCCTAAGGCAAGGCCCGCTTTTCTTACATGACAGGTGAGGTTTGGCCACCTGGAATGGAATCCTGTTGCCCCGTATCCACCGGTCAAAACACCAGGACATGAGTGGGCAGTTCATCCGATAACCTCTTTTGGGAAATCTGATGATGCATATATTTTTCTTGGATTTGACCGGTAATTTCCTTCTCCTTCGGACCAAAGTCCTCCATGGTCTTCTCCTTCTCAGAGGGCTCCTCTTCCTCCTGATTTCTCCGCTCCTCCTCCTCTTGCTCTCTCCGCTCCTCCTCCTCTTCACTGGGCTCCTCCTCCTCTTCACTTTGCTCCGCCTCCTTTTCTGGCTCCACCTCCAGCTGCTACTTATCAAATAAGTCCGCCTTTGCATTCTGAGAGGAGCCAGAGTTTCGGTAGGATTCCTTCCTCACTCCTCTTGGTCTTTTAGAAATCAGGAGGGTCCCACTCCAGCCGCCCCCTTATATAGCTGCCTTGCATTCAAATGAGGGTCTGGTTTTGCCTTCCCTGATTGGTGGGTGGAGAACAATAGTCAAACCAGCGACCCAATAATATCAAGACTATGAGCCTTTTGCTCTTGTGTGAGGTGGGGAGGGGGCAGGCTCAAAGGGTTGGGGAGGGGCAGAATTTGACTCAACACCCACCCCCCTCCGCCAAGGTGGCATTGTGAATCTGCATTTTCTTTCTCTTTTTTAAAAAAAATAGTTTATTTATATATTTTCCTTAACATACATAAGCATTTTATGAACAGCGTATTGTCTGGGTCAATTTGCTCAGCATAATAGTATATAATGTATATTAAACATAAGACATACGTAGTAGTATTGGTTGGAAGGTTGACTCAGCCTTCCGTCCTTCCAAGGTCGGTAAAATGAGGACCCCAGTTGTTGGGGGCTGGAGGCTGACTTTGTAAACCGCTTAGAGAGGCCAGTAAAGCATTGTGAAGCGGTATATATGTCTCAATGCTATTGTTATTGTCCCTTCCTTCCTTCCTTCGTTCCTTTCTTTCTTCCGGTTGACTTAGCCTTCCATCCTTCCGTCGTGGGTAAAATGAGGACCCAGATTGTTGGGGGAAAGAGGCTGACTCTGTAAAGTGCTTAGAGAGGCCAGTAAAGCACTGTGAAGAGGTATATGTCTAAGACAGTGTTTCTCAACCGTGGCAACTTGAAGATGTCCGGACTTCAACTCCCAGAATTCCCCAGCCAGCGAATTCTGGGAGTTGAAGTCCAGACATCTTCAAGTTGCCACGGTTGAGAACACTGGTCTAAGTACTACTGCTATTGTCCTCCTCTCCTCCTTCCTTCCTCTTCCTTCCTTCCTCCTTCCGGCTGGAGAAGAGCCTCATGCTGGGAATGATGGAGAAGAAGGGGACGACAGAGAATGAGGTGGCTGGACGGAGTCACCGAAGCAGCCGGCGTGAGCTTAAAGGGACTCCAGAAGATGGTAGAGGACAGGAAGGCCTGGAGGAACGTTGTCCATGGAGTTGCGATGGGTCAGACACGACTTCGCACCTAACAACAACAACGCCAGTTTTAAGTTATCTTTATTTACTGAGATGCTGGGCCGCTTGGGGCCAGCAGGGGGTGCTAAAGAGCTATGAGTCACTCCTTAGCCTCCTGGTTCATCCTTCATTTTATCTTTTCGTGCATTACAGGAAAATGCAGACAATTGCTGGCCTGTTTTCATCTGTGTTTGTGGGTCTAATCATGGTCTAATCTTGTCAGAAGCAGCCGTCGGCGACCCATACTCGGGGTTGAACAGATCTCCCCCTTCTGCAGAAATGGAGGTTTCCTTCCTAATCTGTGTAAGGCCCAAGGCTGCACCTCTGCAGATGTGGGGCGTGAATTGATTATATATAAAGTAACAGCAACAGGAGTCAAAATGGGGGGGGGGGGGGACGACAGGAAAACAAAACACCCCCACAAAAAGGAGCCGGTTTGGTTTTGCATTGGCTGGGAAAGCAAAGGTTGAAGAATTTTCCCGAGGGAAGGAAAAGAGACAGGTGTGGTTGCTCTCAAATTTTCCTCCAGGTGAAATGAAATGACAGTCTGGGGTTTGAATCAATGAGCAGTGCAGTTTCTTGCACGGATTCCCTGCTTCGTCTCCCCGGTGGTGTTTGTGCAACCCACAGCTGGGTTTCGAAATGGCAGATAGCCCTTAACTTACAAGGGCCTAATAGGCACTGGGTAATGTATTGTGTGGTTGTTAAGGTTGTGAGCGCACTTGATTTTATGGCCTTTTTTTTTCCAATGGTCATATCACTGTGACTTGTGACCTTCCCTGTTTGCTTCTCCGGGGACTCTGCTTGTCAAAAAGCAATGAGAAAGAAAGAAAGAAAAGAAAGAAAGAAAGAAGAAAGAAAGAAAGAAAGAAAGAAGAAAGAAAGAAAGAAAGATAAATAGATACACTAATAGGTAGGTAGGTA